>NC_056734.1:273167847-273430351 GCF_019279795.1 Protopterus annectens
CATCAACACAACCACAGTGACTTAACCCTAAATCCGCCTACCAGGGAACAAATAGCAGCTCCTCTAGGCGGAAAGTTAACCTTATTTTCAAAGAACTGGCACTATATAACAAAAGACAAGTGGATTTTACAAACCATAGATCAAGGTTACCGGTTCCACTTCCACACTTTACCAGTCAAAAGAGGAATGCCAAACCTACCTCCAAATCAAAAAACAGAGGCTCTACAACAGATAATGGAGTTAGCAAACATGAGAGCTGTGGAAAGAGTGCCAACAGCAGAGCAAGGAAAGGGATTCTACTCCAGACTATTCCTAGTTCCAAGAAAGGAAAAAAGTTGGAGACCAATTCTCGACCTGTCCACCTTAAATACATACATCATTGTCCCAAAATTCAAAATGCTGACCCTACAGCAACTTCTTCCCATGCTGGGCAAGGAGTGTTGGCTGGTAACTCTAGATCTCAAGGAGGCATACCTGCACGTCCCCATTCGACCAATCTGCAGAAGATACCTCAGATTTCTTGCAGGATCAGAGCACTATCAATTCTCAGCATTGCCCTTTGGCTTATCTACTGCCCAGAGTATTCACAAAATGCCTGGCATCAGTAATCTCGCATTGCAGACTACAGGGAATTCAAATTTACCCATACCTGGACGACTGCCTGCTACAAGGGGACAACAAAAGCAAGCTGACAACAGATTTACAAAGGGTCATTTACTTGCTACAAGCACTGGGATACACAGTCAATTTACAAAAGTCAAGGCTGATACCATCCCAAACAAGGACTTTCTTGGGCGGAATTGGACACAGTAAAACAAATGGCATTCCTAACTACAGAAAAACAAAAAGAGCTCCCTCTTTACTTCTTGGCACTAACAAAACTGAACAAGTTAACAGCAAGAAAAGTACTGCAGGCCTTGGGCTTCATGGCATCATGCATAATCTTGGTCCCATTTGCCAGACTACATATGAGAAAACTACAGTGGTACCTAAAGAATTTATGGTCCCAACACAGACACAGCCTGGAAACAGAAATCCCACTAATTCCATGCTTAAAACAGGAGTTCCTATGGTGGGCTCAGGCATGCCAGTCAAACCCAGGCCTACCCTTTCGCAGATGTCAAGCAAGCCAGACCATCACAACAGACGCCTCAGACCTAGGATGGGGGGCCCACATGCTGGACAAATGCGTGCAAGGATTGTGGACACAGGATCAACTTCACCTGCACATCAACCTAAAAGAAATGCTGGCAGTAAAACTGGCAATCCAAAAGTTCAGACCATTTCTCAAAGAGGGCCAGTTGATGATAAGGACAGACAAAACCACAGTCATGTGGTACATCAACAAACAGGGAGGCACTCATTCATACCCCCTATGCAGAATGACCTTGGAGCTGTGGACCCTGGCACTCAGCTACAACATCCAGTTACAGGCAATATTTGTACCGGGAAAAGAAAATACTCTAGCAGACATATTAAGCAGAACCACATCGGATGCCCACGAATGGAAGCTGCACCCGGACATCTTCAAGACCATCTCAAAGAAATGGGGAATGCCTCAGATAGATCTATTCGCATCACCTCTCAATCACCAGCTCAAAAATTCTGCACAAGGACATTCCACCCACTAGCATGGAAAGTGGATTCGCTCTCCTTCAGCTGGAAAGGCCTAACAGCATATGCATTCCCACCTCTCCCTTGATACACAAAGTACTACTAAAAATCAAGGAAGAACGTCCAAGGATAATCCTGATAGCTCCAAACTGGCCAAGACAACACTGGTATCCACTGCTGAGGAGCATGTCTCGAACAATATGTGGCCAATACCCTGATGCCTTTGATGTTAACTCAGAACAACTACAGCATCATACATCCAAACCTAAAACGCTGCAACTGACTGCATGGAACATCACATAGCAGCAGCTAATCCAGAACTTTCCCAAAGAGTTAAAGACATTATTCTTGAAGCACGCAGACCTTCAACAAGAAGGAACTATGCTGGAAAATGGAAAAGGTTTGTCATTTGGAGTACTGAAAGAGGAAAAGATGTGTCAAACATAGATATGCCTAACATTTTGGAGTATCTGGCCGAACTTCTTCATTCAGGCCTGTCCTACTCCTCCATCAAGATACATGCATCAGCTATTTCAGCAGAATACAGCTTTGATCCACCTGTTTTTCGCACCTTTGCTCAGGCAGTTCCTCAGAGGAATCAAGAATGTAAAACCTCCAAGGAAACCACCATTACCAGCTTGGGACTTAAACTTTGTGCTAGAAAAGTTGACACTATCACCCTTTGAACCAGCAGCAACAGCAGACCTACAATACCTGTCATGGAAAACTGCTTTCCTACTGGCAATTACCTCAGCAAGGAGGGTTTCAGAACTACAGGCCTTAATGGCAGTGCAACCCTTCCTAATCTTCCACCAAGATAGAGTGTCCATGAGGACTAATCCTACATTTATGCCTAAGGTGGTATCCAGAGTGTCTTTAAACCAGGCAATCCACCTACCTACCTTCTTTCCCAACCCACAAAACAGAGGGGAAAGAATACTGCATACCTTGGATGTACATAGACAGCTACGCTACTACTTGGACAGAACAAAAGTAGCAGAAAGACTGACCAACTTTTGTAGCCTATGCAACAGGAAGGGAAGGAAAAGCTATTTCCAAACAGACAATCTCCAAATGGATAGGAAATTGCATACGATTCTGTTACTCCTTCCATGGAAAACCAATTCCACAGAACATAAGACCTCATTCTACAACGGCAACAGCCACTACCACAGCCTTCTTGCGAGGAGTGGCAACCAAAGACATTATTGAGGCGGCTACTTGGACCTCCGTGCATACATTTGCCAAGCATTATAATTTGCCTCTATATTCCAGATCCCGAGCAGGGTTTGCCACTGCTGTACTGCAAGGGATCCTAAACGCACCATAATCTACCTTTATCCTCCTCCCCTAGTTGGCTATGGTATTCTACCCAGTTGTTATGACTGCAGATGCATCCATGAAGGACATAGTACAGTTTTGTACCTACCATAAATGTAGATGTCCGAACTGGATAGCATCTGCAGTCAGGATTACCCTCCCTCCTTCCCCTCTGTGGTACTCCTAGGGTGTTTACCCTCCTAATAGCTAGCTGGTGGGGAGTCTTTATGGTGTATTTGTTTGTATATATGTACATACATGCTTATTTTTGTGTTTACCTCTATCTTTTTGGAAACATTGGCATCTATCCAAATTTTAGCCTTCAAGAGGGCTACTGGCATCTGGGGCAAGAAACACTGAGGAAAATGGCGTCGGCTGATGCCTTTATACCCGAAGACCAACAGAGATGACGTCGGGTGAAGTGCGACATCAGCCGAGGCCGGACCCGGACTTTGGAATCCGGCCGACTGAAGGGCTGCCTGACGACAGGACAACCCAGTTGTTATGACTGCAGATGCTATCCAGTTCGGACATCTACATTTATGGTAGGTACAAAACTGTACTTTTTATACCCCTGATGACCTGACGTCATGGAAGAGGAGACAGCAACTGACGCAGGACACAAGACTTTGGAATTCAGGCCGACTGAGGGCAACCTGCCAGCAGATTACCCAAATGTAATGACTGCAACAGTGAATACACTGGAACATCTGCATTTATGGTAATTGTACACAACTGTACTTTCTCTACATTGTTTAGTCTAAACACTGCTCCATGGATATTCACAGTGTCTGGCTCCTGTGTTAGCCTACCGTAGGCTGCATAATATTCACATTTTCCTTATTTAGGTTTTCTTATCTTTGCAATCTTGTCAAAGTGTCAGGAATCGCTCACCTGGGTAAGGGATCTCCAATACAGATTGGGGTTCCAGGAGAACGCAAGTCTTGTTAGACTCCTAACAGGATTGTTTTATTGGTATGTTTCCTACACTTCATTTCAAAGAATCTTTATTCCACAGGAAAAAGTAGCCTATGCATCTTATTCTATTCCTGAGCTGTGTTTGTGTGTGTGTGTGTGTGTGTGTGTGTGTGTGTGTGTGTGTGTGTGTGTGTGTGTGTGTGTGTGTGTGTGTGGGTATGTATATGTCTCTCTCTCTTAACTACTGTGTCAGCCAGGAAATTTCTTAGGATTCTAGGTCTCTTAGCTTCTAGGATCCTCATGATCCTTCTTACAAGACTTCACTTGAGAAAAATGCAGTACTACGTGAATTCTGTATGGTCCCAACATCGACTTCCCCTGGCATTCCAAATTGTAGTTGTGGAGTTTCTGAAAAGGAAACTTTTTATTGTGACAACACTGAATGTATTGGAATCCAGGTCTCCCGTAGTCCAAACCCAGCTGCAGCACTGTCTGTAACAACCGATTTCTCACACACTGCTTGGGGAGCAGTAGATAAAAGTGCAGGGTCTGTGGAACAGAAAAAACAGCACACTCTGGCACACACAGACGCGTACACTTCTGAATTCTTTAAACAATCTTCATGAATGGTCTTTGGGGCCTCTACAAGCAATTTACAGACACCACTACAATAATGTGGTACATAAACATATGGGGGTATATCACTCTCTGTACAGCCTCGCTGTGGTAGCCAGGGGTTTAACTTTTCAACGCAGTCTCACTCTTCATGCATCTTGCCTGTGCAAGACTAGGACAGACCCTCGCGAATGGAAATTCAGTTGGGTTGTCTAGGAATTCAGCTATCTGTGATGAGCACTTCAAATAGATTTTACTTCACTCGTTAACAGTCTGTACATCTGTGGTCAGTGTGCAGATTCCAAAAGATCTTCCAAAGATAATTGTGGTTTCTCCCTTCTGGCCCAGACAGCAGTGGTTCTCCCTTCTTTGGAAATGACCAGGAGCAATTACCACAAGCTTCTTCATAGACTGGACTTAATCGGACAACACAAGGGGTTTTTATACATCGCAACCCCAAACTGCTGCAGCTGACTGCTTGGATGATATAATAACTTTTTGACAACTTTTTTTTTTTTCCTGAAGATGTCCAGCAGGTGCTAAAGGAGGTAAGAAAACCTGCTACTAGAAGTTTATACACTAGTAAATGGACAGATTTTCTCCTTGGTACCATGAAAGGAACTAGCATCCATTCAGGGTTAATGTTTCTCTGGCATACATTATTTGCATGAGTTACTGTCTTCCTTGCTTGTTTTACTCCCCCATCAAGGTTCATTTGTCTGTAATTTCACCATTTCTGCCCATGGATTCCCCTCGTTCAGTGCAATCTTGTATGAAAATGTTTTTGAAAGGGGTGCTTCATGCCAAGCCCCTAGAAAACTGGTGGCCGTCTTCGGGACCTTAATTTTTTTGGGCGGGGGACTTTTAAGATGGTTCAAACAGGGCATCAGGCTGACTGAAGAAAACCGTGAGTGGTGCTCTTCCTGCATAGGTCAGAGTATTCAGTATTCGAGATGCAGGCTCTTACGGGAGGTCACCCTTATCTCATTTTTCAAAAAGATTGGGGGTTCTTAAGAACTAATCCTTCATGTATGCCTGAATTGGTGTCAGGGTTTACTTTGTCGAGCTATCCATCTCCCTGTCTTATTTCCAGGAACTAAAAAAAGTGGGAGAAAGGATACTTCATACCTTGGTTGTCCACACACACACACATCTAGGGTACTATCTTGATGGAACAAAATCTTTATAGGAATTCTGATCAGTTGTTCATTTCTTTTTGAAGGTAAATAAAGGGGACAGCTTGTGACAATGTAGATTATTCCCAGAGGGTTGTTACCTTTTGTTTATGCCTTGCTAAGTTCAAGGCAGGGTCAGGGCTTGTTCTCCGTGGGTGTTGGCTTCTTCTGTGATTTTCCAATTCTAGAAGCACCTGCTTGGTTCTCTGTCTCCCTTTTATAAAGCACTAAGAAACTAGATACCTTCGTGTCAATGATGGGCTTTGCAAGGATTACTCTTCAGGAGCTTCTAGTGTCTTAATTTATTGGTCTCCTCACATATTTTAGTTTCTAAGCAACAGTAATCTACCCACATAGGTTCATAGATTAGTACTAGGCTAACTGCCCTTGTGAGACTCAAACCTTGCACCTTGTGTTTGCACGGCAAACACCTTAACCATTAGGCCACCCTCCCAACCCACATAGTTGGTTTACTGCAATGGTCGTTTATATGTTGAATAAACTTGCCATAATATTAAATGTTTTAATAGTTCAATAGTTCATTGTTGCAGTAGTTGTCCCATCCTCTCCATCCCTTTTATTTTACATGTTTTTCCTTTTGTTTTTTGGCAGGGTGTGGATGAGTGTACGTGTGTGTGCACGTGTGTGCACACGCAGTGTGCGTGTGCGATGTGCAGGTGTGTGCGCACGTGTGTGCGCACGTGTGTGTTTGTCTGTACGTGTGTGTGTGTGTGTGTGCATGCGTACGTGTGTGCGTGCATGCGTGTGTGTGTGCGTGCATGCGTGTGTGTGTGTGTGTGTGTGTGTGTGTGTGTGTGTGTGTGTGTGTGTGTGTGTGTGTGTGTGTGTACGTGTGTGTGTGTGTGTCCGTGTCCGTTCTACTGTTTGGTTCAGTTTCCTAGCACAATTACTTCTTTCTTCGGTACTTAAGTGTTATCGCAACCACTTTCCACACCGGGCCATGGTTGCAACTTCTTGGTCATCCACTTCACAGCACCTCCCAAACTACATGAGGAAATGAGAACGGGGGTTACTGACACTGACAGACACACAAACAACAGGAGGCAGAAAAATAAAACTTCTGGACATGGAGAATGAGTGGCTCTTCATGCAGCCGGGACAGCTGTTTCATGTAATTTGCCAAGGAATGCTATTACTTCCTGAATGCCATCACTGAGCCAGACGGGAAACTCACACTGGGTACAGTGCTTTGAAAAAGGAAGGTGATCTTTTACTTTTTCAAGAATGATGGGGCTGAGGACATTGTGCCTCTTTCTCGGAAGGGTGTACAGATGATGTTCATCATGTTACACTGCTGCAGTCATCACACTTGGGTTATCTTGCCGTCAGGCGGTCCCGCAGTCGGCCAGAGTTCCAAAGTCTTGGTCCGGCGTCGTTTGCTATCGCTTCTTCCCTGACGTCAGTGTGCCAGGGGTGTATAATATGCATCTGACGCCATTTTCTAAAGTCTTTCTTGCCGCGCGGTGCCAGAAGCAGTTCGCAAGTGCCGGTCGGCCGACTCCTGAGACTTTCAAAGTCGAATTTCAGATCCGAAGTCTTCAATAAAGCTAAGTACCCCATTGACCTTTTTCTTGCCTCAGGCCGATGTCAGAAAAAGTTAATAATTGTATTTCTTGTGGGAAGCAAATACCTCATAAGGACTTCCACTCTTACTGGATTCCATGCCTAGGCCCTGATCACGACGTCACTAGTTGTCGGTTTTGTGCTAAATTTAACAAACACACTATAAAAAGGCGTTTTGATTTTGCTTTACACTACTTTGGCCGAAGGTTCAATTATACTATGCCGTCGGATCAACAGACGACTGCAATTCCGAAAAAAATGCAGAGACAAGGATAAAGACAGGCATCCGAGGTCCAAAACTGACGACAAAACCTCTTCTAGGCCAGTCGCCGGTTCGCTGATTCTCAGTGAGGCGCGTTCGCAGCCCCTGACACTTGCTACCTCAGAGCCACAGGCTGCCTCCGACTCCCACATGGAGACAACTAGGCCCTTGGAAACTCAAGGTATTGGGCCTACGGAAACTAATCCCTCAGATGGGTCCGGAGCCGCTGAGCAGGCATTGGCTTCTGAGGGTGTTTTCAGACCTTCACAACTTACCATTAAAGCAACAGCCAAGCCAAAAGTACCATTAAAGACAAAGAAGCAAGTACAGCATTTTCCAGGACAGTCCTCCATGCCTAAGAAACAGATACTTAAAATGGCCGAAGACCTCATTACTCTAATCAGGGGTTCCCATCCCCCTCCTGAGATAAGGCTAGACAGGATACAGACTGATTCCTCTTATCAGGTTTCCATATCCTCTGATTCCTCTTAAGACCAGGGATACTCTCTACCCCCCTATGAGGACTCTGATGCTGAAGAATCTATCCTTTCAGACTCTCCTCCTGAGGATTATTCTTTAGGGGAAACTTTACATACCATGAGGGAGCATTTCCATTGGGAAAGTCAGGATTATTCAGAATCCAAGAAACGGCTCAGGGATTTCCTTTTATTGCCTTAACACAGGCCCCTGGCTATTCCGCCTGTGTTAGATATTGTGGATGATGTGTTCTCTGAATCCAGCTTATCTTCTGATTCTTTGCCCCCTGCACCAGCCAAGCCAGATAGGTATTATAGAGTCCCTGACTTTCACAAGTTTCTTTATAAAAACCCTTCTGCTGATCCAGAAACTAATTCCCAGGGTCCAAAAGGGGTTAAGGCTTCTATTGCAAAAAATCCAGTACCCTCTGACAGAGATTCCACAGCTTTGGATAGATGGGGGAAGAAAGTATACACTTCTGCAACTTTAGCAGTAAGGGCTTTAAATTGCCAGTTTCACATGCTTAAGTACCAACAATATTTAATGGCTTAGTTAAAACAGAAAATGCTTGCGAGCTCAGAAGCTCCTGACTATAAAGAAATGCAGGATTTATTACATGCAGTAGAACAGGTGGGAAAACATACTCTGCAATGTGGTTTTGATTCTTTAGAGGCCTCTTGTAGAGCCGCAGTTACAGGATGTTCATCGTGTTACACTGCTGCAGTCATTACACTTGGGTTATTCTGCCCGTCAGGCAGTCCGGTAGTCGGCCAGAGTTCCAAAGTCTTGGTCCGGCGTCCGTTGGTGTCGCTTCTTCTCTGCCGTCAGTGCGCCAGGGGTATACAAGATGCATCCGATACCATTTTCTTAAGTCTTTCTTGCCGCGTGGTGCCCGAAGCAGATGTTCATTGTGTTACACTGCTGCAGTTATCACACTTGAGTTATCTGCTGTCAGGCGGTCCTGCAGTCGGCCCGAGTTCCAAAGTCTTGGTCCAGCATCAGTTGCTGTCGCTTCTTCCCTGACGTCAGTGTGACAGGGGTATATAAAAGAGGCAGCCAACGCCATTTTCTTCAGTCTTTCTTGCCGCACGGTGCCCGAAGCAGAAGCAGTTCGCAAGTGCCGGTCGGCCGACTCCTGAGATTTTCAAATCGAATTTCAGACCGAAGTCTTCAATAAAGCTAAGTACCCCGTTGGGGAACCTTTTCTTGCCTCAGACCGATGTCAGAAAAAGTTAATTGCATTTCTTGTGGTAAACAAATACCTTATAAGGATTTTCATTCTTATTGTATCCCTTGCCTAGGCCCAGACCACGACGTCACTTGTCGGTTTTGTGCTAGGTTTAACAAACGAACTATTAAACGTCGGTTTGATTTTGCCCGACATTATTTTGGTAGAAAATTTAATTATGCCATGCCGTCGGAGCAACCGGCGACCGGGATGCATAAAAAGCACAAAGATAAGGACAGGCATCCGAGACCCAAACCAGACACAGAGGCCTCTTCTAGGCCAGTCGCCGGTTCTCCGGTTTTCAGTGAGGCGCCTACGCAGCCCCTGACTACCGCTGATTTGGAACCTCAGCCTGCATCCGATTCCCAAGCGGAGATTGCAGGGCCTCCAGAGCCTTTATCTTTAGGCCCTTCCGAAGCCATGGCTGAAGGGGATTCCGGTGCAGTTGAAAGGCCGTCAGTTGCTGAAGGTGTCTTCAGACCGACTACACTTAGTATTAAATCCTATGCAAAGCTGAAAACTCCTTTAAAAGTAAGGAAGCCTGTACAGCAGTCTCCAGTACAAGGCCCCATTCCTAAGAAACAGATGCTTAAGATGGCTGAAGACTTAATTACCCTAATCAGGGGTTCCCATCCCCCACCTGACAAAAGGCCTAGACAGGAGGAGGACTACGCTTCCACTGACCAGGTTTCCATTTCCTCAGATTCTTCTGAGGAACAGGAATACTCTCTTCCCCCTTATGAAGACTCTGATGCTAAAGAGTCTATTCCTTCAGCTTCTCCCCCAGAATACTACTCTTTTGGGGAAACTTTACATACCATGAGGGAACATTTCCACTGGGAAGGCCAGGACTACTCTTGATTCTAAGAAAAGGCTCCAAGAGTTCCTCTTACTACCCCAGCACAGACCCCTTGCTATTCCACCTGTGTTAGACATTGTGGATGATGTTTATTCAGAATCTAGCCTTAACCCAGATTCATTACCTCCTGCACCAGCCAAACCAGACAGATACTCCAGAGTCCCTGACTCACATAAATTCCTATATAAAAGCCCTGTTGCTGACCCAGAAACCATTTCCCAGGGTCCCAAAGGGGTTAAGGCCTCTATTGCTAAAAATCCTGTGCCGTCTGAAAGGGATTCTAGAGCACTAGACAGATGGGGAAAGAAAGTATATACCTCAGCTACTCTAGCTATGAGGGCCTTAAATTGCCAGTTTCACATGCTGAAATATCAACAATATTTGATGTCTCAATTAAAACAAAAAATGAGCACACATACAGAGCAGCCTGATTGCAAGGAAATGCAAGATTTGTTGCATGCAGCAGAACAAGTGGGAAAACATACTTTGCAATGTGGATTTGATTCATTGGAAGCTTCTTGTAGAGCAGCTGTAACAGGGTCTGTCATTCGTAGGCATGCTTGGTTAAAAGAACAAACTTTACCTGATCATGTTAAAGCAAAGTTATTGGATGCACCCTTACAGCAGGATGTTTTATTTGGTGTGAAAGCAGAAGAGGTTTTAAAGAAAATGGAGGATAAGGCAAAATCTTTGCAGATGGTCAAGGATTTTTTACAGGTTCAACCCCCTCGTTTCAGCAGAAATTGGCCAACCAAAAACTGGTCCTTTCCAACTTCTGACAGACCACAGAGGGGCAAATACAGACGCTGAAGGGGCAGAGGTCAGCCACAAGGCTCTTACAAGCCACGACAATGGGGTTCCACAACTCAGAAAGGAGGAGAAGACAGGTCTCAAACTATCAGAAGACAATCACAATGACTTACCCCTCAGACTGCCAAGCAAATCACTCTTGGCAGCTCCCTTGGGAGGAAAACTTGCACTTTTTGCAGACAATTGGCACATCATCACAAAAGACAAATGGGTCCTAAATATTGCAACTCAAGGAAACAGATTCCACTTTCACACTTTACCAAGGATAAAAGGAATGCCAAACCTGCCATCAAATCAATGGGCAGAGGCTCAAAGACAAATTGCAGCACTCATGGACATGAGAGCCATTCACCCTGTTCCTACACAGGAGCAAGGACAAGGATTTTACTCTAGACTCTTTCTGGTTCCCCGAAAGGACAAAGCCTGGAGACCCATTCTGGACCTTTCAATTCTAAACACATACCTGGAAGTACCCAAATTCAAGATGCTCACACTACAGCAACTTCTTCCCTTGCTGGGCAAGAAGGCTTGGCTAGTAACATTGGACCTCAAGGAGGCATACCTGCATGTCCCTATCAGACAAAATTGCAGAAGATACCTCCGATTTATAGCAGGTACAACTCCATTACCAATTCTCTGCACTGCCCTTTGGCTTATCTACTGCGCCCAGGGTCTTCACAAAATGCCTGGCACCAGTAATTGCATACTGCAGACAAAGAGGAATCCAAATATATCCATACCTGGACGACTGCCTTATTCAAGCAGAAAATTCTTTTAAAACATCTGGTGTTTGTAAAAAAAAAACTACTAAGTTGCCTAGGGTACACAGTAAACGAAAAGAAGTCAAAACTAGTGCCCTCACAAGACGTAATATTCCTGGGTGCCAGCTTAAATACAACGGCCCAGATGACTTATCTCACGCCAGACAAGCAAGGACAACTGACTCAATACTTCAAAATGATGGCAATAAAGACCCAACTCCCTGCAAGAAAAATTCTGCAGGCCTTGGGATTCATGGCATCTTGCATACTACTAATACCATATGCCAAACTGCATATGAGGAAATTACAATGGTACCTGAAAAGCGTATAGACTCAACACAGCCACAGCTTGGAAACCATAATACCACTCATTCCCTGCCTTCAACAGGAGTTTCTATGGTGGGCTCAGGTATGTCACCTCAACAAGGGTCAGCCTTTCACCTTGCCCACAGCCAGGCGAACAATAACAACACATGCATCGGATTACGCCTGGGCAGCACACATGGCAGGACAGTGTATTCAGGACAAATGGTCTGCAGATCAAATGCATCTCCACATCAATCAAAAAGAGATGCTAGCTTTACAAAATGCCCTAATAGCTTTCAAGGACCTCCTACATCCAGGACAACTTCTAATAAAGACGGACAACACCACAGTGATGTGGTACATAAACAAACAAGGGGGCACACATTTCTACCCCCTATGCAGGCAAGCAATGACCTTGTGGAACACAGCACTGACCTACCAAGTTCAACTACAAGCACAATGCCTGCCAGGAAAGAAAAATACATTGGCAGACGAACTAAGCAGAAATATCATGGATCCTCACGAGTGGAAACTAGACCTATAAGTTTTCACAATGATAACTCAAAAATGGGGGAGCCCAGACATTGATCTGTTTGCCTCCCCCCAAAACTACCAACTGCGAAAGTTTTGCACAAGGACATACCACACACTAGCTTGGAAAGTGGACGCCCTCTCATTCAGTTGGAAAACACTAACAGTGTATGCCTTTCCTCCACTGCCTCTTCTGGCAAAGGTACTGCTAAAAGCCAGATTAGAGAGACCACAAATGATAGTCATTGCTCCAGACTGGCCACGCCAACAGTGGTATCCAATAATGTTCATCGTGTTACCCTGCTGCAGTCATCACTCTTGGGTTATCCTGTCGTCAGGCGGTCCTGCAGTTGGCCAGAATTCCAAAGTCTTGGTCCGCCGTCGGTTGCTGTCGCTTCTTCCCTGACGTCAGTGCGCCAGGGGTATATATATTGCAACCGACGCTATTTTCTTCAGTATTTCTTGCCGTGCGGTGTCCGAAGAAGAAGCAGTTCGCAAGTGCCGGTCGGCCGACTCCTGAGATTTTCGAATTCGAATTTCAGACCGAAGTCTTCTATAAAGCTAAGTAACCCGTTGGGGAAACTTTTTTCTTGCCTCAGACCGATGTCAGAAGTAGTTAACAATTGTATTTCTTGTGGGAAGCAAATACCTCATAAGGATTTTCATTCTTATTGCATACCTTGCCTAGGCCCAGACCACGATGTCACTAGTTGTCATTTTTGTGCTAGGTTTAATAAACATACTATTAAAAGACGCTTTGATTTCGCACGACACTAGTTCAGTAGAAAATTTAATTACAGTATGCCGTCGGAGCAACCGACTACCGGCGTGCACAAAAAACACAAGGATAAGGATAGACAGCCCAGGCCTAAGCCAGATTCCGAGGCCTCGGCTGGTCCGGTCTCCGGTCCTCAGTGAGGCTCCAACACAGCCCCTGACTACCGCAGATCTGGAACCCGAGGCCGCTTCGGAACTTTTGGGGGATTGTACCAGGCCGACGCAACCATTTTGTTCAGGCCCTACTGACGACATTGCTGATAAAGATGTTGGTGCTGCAGAAGCGCCATCGGTTTCTGAAGGCGTTTTCAGACCGACGACGCTCACCATTAAAACGTATCCTAAGATGAAGACTCCTATTAAATCTAAAAGGACTGCACTTCAGTCCCCTGTTCAAGGCCACATGCCTAAGAAACAGATGCTCAAAATGGCTGAAGATTTGATCTCTTTAATCAGGGGTTCCCAGCCTCCTCCTGACAAAAGGCCTAGACAAGAGGAAGATTATGCATCCTCTGAGCAAGTGTCCATTTCTTCAGCCTCCTCTGAAGACCAAGATTACTCCTTCTCCCCTTATGAAGATTCTGATGCTGAGGATTCCATTCCCTCAGCTTCTCCTCCTGAAGACTACTCCTTTGGGGAAACTTTACACACTATGAGGGAACATTTCCACTGGGAAGGTCAGGACTACTCTGACTCGAAGAAAAGGCTCAGAGAGTTTCTTTTAGTCCCCCAGCACACAGACCACTTGCCATCCCACCCATGTTAGACATTGTGGATGATGTTTACTTAGAATCCAGTTTGAACCCAGACTCTCTACCTCCTGCTCCGGCCAAGCCTGACAGATACTATAGGGTGCCTGATTCCCACAAATGTATATAAAAGTCCTGTTGCTGACCCAGAGACAATATCCCGGGGTCCCAAAGGGGCTAAGGCTTCGATGGCTAAAAATCCTGTACCCTCTGAAAGGGATTCCAGAGCGCTAGACAGGTGGGGGAAAAAGGTTTACACCTCAGCCACTCTAGCTATGAGGGCACTATATTGCCAATTTCACATGCTTAAGTATCAGTAATTTCTAATCTCTCAGTTAAAGCAAAGAATCACCACTCTCCCTCAACAGTCTGACTTGAAAGAAATGCAGGATCTGTTGCATGCAACTGAACAGGTGGGCAAACACACCTTACAATGTGGGTTTGATTCTCTGGAGGCCTCCTGCAGAGCAGCTGTCACTGGGTCTCTGCCTGATCATGTTAAAGCAAAGCTTCTAGATGCTCCCTTACAGCAGGATGTTCTTTTTGGAGTTAAAGCAGAAGTCGTCTTAAAGAAAATGGAGGATAAGGCAAAATCTGTGCAGACAGTCAAAGATTTCCTACAGGTACAGCCCCCTCGCTTCAACAGAAACTGGCCAACAAAAAATTGGTCCTTTCCAGCTACTGACAAACCACAGAGGGGTAAATACAGACGTCCAAGAGGCAGAGGACAACCACAAGCCCAGTACAAACCTCGCCAATGGGGCACTAAAACACAGAAGGGAGGAGAAGACAGGTCCCAGTCTACCAGAAGGCAAACTCAATGACTTGCAACTCGCTCTTGGCAGCCCCCTTGGGAGGAAAACTCGCACTTTTTTCAGACAACTGGCACATTGTCACAAAGGACAAATGGGTCCTAGACATAATTTTACGAGGATACAGATTCCATTTTCACACCTTGCCAATGAAAAGAGGAATGCCAAACCTGCCACAAAATCAATGGGCAGAGGCACAAAAGCAAATTACAGCTCTCATGGACATGAGAGCCATTCAGCTGGTACTTACTCGAGAGCAAGATCAAGGATTTTACTCGACTCTTTATAGTGGCCAGAAAGGACAATGCCTGGAGACCTATTCTGGACCTTTCAATTTTAAACACATTCTTACAAGTACCCAAATTCAAGATGCTAACACTACAGCAGCTTCTTCTCATGTTGGGCAAGGATGCATGGCTAGTAACGTTGGACCTCAAGGAGGCATACCTGCATGTCCCTATCAGACAAAGTTGCAGAAGATACCTCCGTTTCATTGCAGGTTCAACCCATTACCAATTCTCTGCACTGCCCTTTGGCTTATCTACTGCACCCAGAGTCTTCACAAAATGCCTGGCATCAGTAAATTGCATACTGCAGACAAAGAGGAATTCAAATATATCCATACCTGGACGACTGCCTCATCCAAGCAGAAAGCAAGGACATTCTCTTACATCATCTGGCTTTTGTAAAACATCTACTAAACTGCCTGGGGTACACAGTAAATGAAAAGAAGTCAAAACTAGTACCCTCACAAAATATGACATTCCTGGGTGCCAGCTTGAACACAACGGCCCAGAAGGCTTATCTGACGCCAGACAAGCAAGTACAACTGACTCAATATTTCAAAACAATGGCAACAAAGACCCAATTAACTGCAAGAAAAATTTTGCAGGCTTTGGGCTTCATGGCATCTTGCATATTACTAATACCATTTGCAAAGCTGCATATGAGGAAATTACAGTGGTACCTAAAAAGCGTATGGTCTCAACACAGCCACAGCTTGGACACGATGATATCTCTCAATCCCTGCCTACAACAGGAGTTTATATGGTGGTCACAGGCATGTCACCTCAACAAGGGTCAGCCGTTCACCTTGCCCCCAGCCAGGCAAACTATCACAACAGATGCATCAGACTACGCCTGGGGGGCACACATGGCAGGACAGTGTGTTCAAGGCGTATGGACTGCAGATCAAAGGAATCTGCACATCAATCAAAAAGAGATGCTAGCTGTACAGAAAGCTCTGACAGCCTTCAAAAATCTATTACATCCAGGACAACTTACATTAAAGACGGACAACACCACAGTAATGTGGTACATAAACAAACAAGGGGGTACTCACTCCTACCCTCTATGCAGGCAAGCAGTGATCTTATGGAACACAGCTCTGGCTTACCAAGTTCAGTTACAAGCTCAATTCCTGCCAGGAAAGAAGAACACATTGGCAGACGACCTCAGCAGAAACATCATGGAAACTAGATCCACAAGTATTTACAATGATAACTCAAAAATGGGGCCTTCCAGACATAGACCTGTTTGCCAGTCCTCAAAACTATCAAATAACAAAATTTTGTACAAGGACACTTCACCATCAAGCTTGGAAAGTAGACGCACTCTCAGTTGGAAAAACCTGACAGCATATGCCTTCCCTCCATTGCCTCTCCTCACAAAGGTGCTTCTGAAAGTCAAAAAGGAGAGACCACAACTGATTCTCATAGCCCCAGACTGGCCACGTCAGCACTGGTACCCACTATTGAGAAATATGGCCCACGGCCCACCTTGGATCTTACCACAAATTACCCATTTGCTCACACAACAAAACAATCAGATTCTTCACAGCCAACTCAAAACCTTAAATCTGGCTGCATGGCAAATCACCTAAGCATCCAGCCAGCTCCTCTTTCCCAAGCAGTTATGGATGTTATTCTGGCAGCTAGGAGGCCAAGCACCAGGAAGGCTTATTCGGACAAATGGAAAAGGTTTTGTGCCTGGAACCAAGCTAAAGGCCAAGACACATTTCAGCCTCACATGTCTCACATTCTACAGTACTTAACTGAGATGTGGCACAAAGGACTTTCCTTCTCCTCTATTAAAATCCATGCTTCAGCTATCTCAGCCCACTACAACACGGATCCACCCTTATTTTCGCATCCACTTCTAAGGCAGTTCCTCAGAGGGGCAAAAACCATTAGGCCCCCCAGGAGAGCACCTACACCAACATGGGACCTCAATTTTGTTCTGGAAAAACTAATGCTACCTCCCTTTGAACCAGCTTTCTCTGCAGATCTTCAGTTCCTATCATGTAAGACTGCCCTGCTGCTAGCAATAACTTCAGCTAGAAGAGTCTCAGAACTGTAGGCACTAATGGCAGTGGAATCTTTCCTCATTTTTCATCAAGACAGAGTTTCGCTATGAAGTAATCCTTCTTTTATGCCTAAGGTGGTTTCCAGTGTGGCATTAAATCAAACCATCCACTTACCCACCTTCTTCCCAAATCCACAGAACAAAGGTGAGAGACTCCTGCATTCCTTGGACATTCACAGGCAACTTCGTTACTACTTGGACAAAACTAAGGCTTTCAGACAATCTGACCAGCTCTTTGTATCCTATGCTACAGCTTCACAAGGGAAGGCTATTTCAAAACAAACCATTTCCAAATGGATAGGACATTGCATACGTTTCTGCTATACCCATCATGGAAAACCAGTTCCTGCTACAATTAGGCCCCACTCTACCAGGGCAACAGCTACATCTACAGCTTTTCTCAGGGGGGTTCCAACCAAGGAGATTTTGGAAGCTGCACCTTGGGAGTTCAGTACACACCTTTACCAAACACTATCACTTACCACTTTACTCTAAGACTAGGGCAGGCTTCGCCACTGCAGTTCTGCAGGGCCTTATAGCCTCCTCCAACCCTCTGTGATTCCTCCGCCCATCCTTAGCTTTGGGATTCAACCCAAGTGTGATGACTGCAGCAGGGTAACATGATGAACATAGTACAGTTTTGTACCTACCATAAATGTAGATGTTCGAGTGTACACCCTGCTGCAGTCCAGGTTACCCTCCCTACAATCCCCTCTGAACTAACTGGCTAAAATCTCTACAATACCTTCCTGATGTATTTGCTTATAGTTGGAGGGATTTTGTGTTTGTGCAAAATTTACTCAATTTGGTACTAATTACTGACCACCTTTTTGGGGGTACCTGACATCTGGGGCAAGAAAAACTGAAGAAAATGGCGTCGGTTGCAATATATATACCCCTGGCGCACTGATGTCAGGGAAGAAGCGACAGCAGCCGACGCCGGACCAAGACTTTGGAATTCCGGCCGACTGCGGGACCGCCTGACAGGATAACCCAAGTGTGATGACTGCAGCAGGGTGTACACTCGAACATCTACATTTATGGTAGGTACAAAACAGTACTTTAAGGAACATGACTCAAGGCCCACCATGGATTTTACCTCAAATTCCTCACCTGCTGACTCAGCAAAACAATCAGATTCTACACAGCCAGCTCAAGACTTTAAATCTGGCTGCATGACAGATTATCTAAACAACCAGTCAACACTTCTCTCTACAGCTGTTATGGATGTCATTCTGGAGGCCAGGAGACCCAGCACCAGGAAAACCTACTCGGACAAATGGAAAAGATTCTGCGCCTGGAACCAGAATAAAGGCCAAAGTCCTCTTGTCCCAAATATTCCTCAGATTCTGCAATATTTAACTGAGATGTTGCACAAAGGCCTTTCCTTTTCATCTATAAAGATCCACGCTTCAGCTATTTCACCTCATTACAACACGGATCCTCCTATTTTTTCATATCCATTATTAAGACAGTACCTCAGAGGGGCTAAGAACATAAGACCGCCACGGAGAGCACCAACACCAACTTGGGACCTCAATTTTGTTTTGAAAAAACTTACACTACCGCCCTTCGAGCCAGCTTTTTCAGCCGATTTACAATTTTTATCATGGAAAACTGCCCTGCTGCTAGCAATAACTTCAGCACAAAGAGTCTCAGAGCTACAGGCCCTAATGGCAGTGGAGCCTTTCATCATTTTTCATCAAGACAGAGTCTCTTTACGAACTAACCCATCCTTTATGCCAAAGGTAGTATCCAGTGTGGCTCTAAACCAAACCATTCAGTTACCCACCTTTTATTCAAACCCCAGAATAAAGGGGAAAGGCTCCTACACTCTTTGGACACTCACAGGCAATTACGTTTCTACTTGGATAAAACAAAGGCTTTCAGAAAGTCTGATCAGCTCTTTGTATCCTATGCTGCAGGATCTCAAGGAAAGCCTGTATCAAAACAGACCATTTCAAAATGGATAGGACATTGTATCCGTTTCTGCTACACACACCATGGGAAACATGTACCTGGTAACATTAGGCCTTATTCCACCAGGGCCACAGCAACGTCAGCAACCTTCCTCAGAGGGGTACCAACCAGGGATATTGTGGAAGCTGCAACTTGGAGTTCAGTGCACACCTTCACCAAGCACTACCACTTACCTCTATACTCAAAAACCAGAGCTGACTTTGCCACTGCAGTTTTGCAGGGCCTACTAGCTTCTCCAAACCCTGTTTAGTACCAACCGCCCAGCCTTAGCTTTGGGATTCAACCCAAGTGTGATGACTGCAGCAGTGTAACCTTCCCCTCTTCTTACCTGGGTTTTATCTATAGCTCCCTGGTTATACAATCTCTAAGATGTATTTCTATATGGTGTATTTGCTTACAGCTGTAGCTACTGTTTTCTACTTATGTAATTTACTTAGGATTATGTATTGCCTTCCTATCTGGGGGCACCTGACATCTGGGGCAAGAAAAACTGAAGAAAATGGCGGCTGCCTCTTGTATACCCCTGTCACACTGACATCAGGGAAGAAGCGACAGCAACCAACGCCGGACCAAGACTTTGGAACTCGGGCTGACTGCGGGGACCGCCTGACGGCAGATAACCCAAGTGTGATGACTGCAGCAGTGTGAACACTCGAACATGTACATTTATGGTAGGTACAAAACTGTACTTTCGCAAGTGCCGGTCGGCCGACTCCTGAGATTTTCAAAGTCTAATTTCAGATCCGAAGTCTTCAATAAAGCTAAGTACCCCGTTGGGGAAACTTTTTTCTTGCCTCAGACCGATGTCAGAAAAGGTTAATAATTGTATTTCTTGTGGTAAGCAAATACCTCATAAGGACTTCCACTCTTACTGTATTCCATGCCTAGGCCCTGATCACGACGTCACTAGTTGTCGGTTTTGTGCTAGATTTAACAAACGCACTATAAAAAGACGTTTTGTTTTTGCTTTGCACTACTTTGGCCGAAGGTTCAATTATACCATGCCATCGGATCAACCGACGACCTCAATACCGAAAAAACGCAAAGACAAGGATAAAGACAGGCATCCGAGGTCCAAAATCGACGACAAAACCTCTTCTAGGCCAGTCGCCGGTACTCAGTGAGGCGCTTTTGCAGCCCCTGACACCCACTACCTCAGAGCCACAGGCCACTTCCGACTCCGACGTGGAGACTACTAGGCCTCTGGAAACTCAAGGTGTTGGGCCTACGGAAACTAATCCCTCAGTGGGTCCGGAACAGCTGAGCAGGCATCGGCTTCTGAGGGTGTTTTCAGACCTTCACGACTTACCATTAAAACAGCCAAGACAAAGGTACCATTAAAGACAAAGAAACAAGTACAGCATTCTCCTGGACAGTCCTCCATGCCTAAGAAACAGATGCTTAAAATGGCCGAAGACCTCATTACTCTAATCGGGGGTTCCCATCCCCCTCCTGAGAAAAGGCCTAGGCAGGATACAGACTATGATTCCTCTGATCAGGTTTCCATTTCCTCTGATTCCTCTTCAGACCAGGGATACTCTCTACCCCCCAATGAGGACTCTGATGCTGAAGAATCTATCCCTTAAGCCCCTCCTCCTGAGGATTATTCTTTTGGGGAAACTTTACATACCATGAGGGAGCATTTCCATTGGAAAAGTCAGGATTACTCCGAATCCAAGAAAAGGCTCAGGGATTTCCTTTTATTGCCTCAGCACAGGCCGCTGGCTATTCCGTTTGTGCTAGACATTGTGGATGATGTGTTCTCTGAATCCAGCTTATCCCCGGATTCTTTGCCCCCTGCTCCAGCCAAGCCAGACAGGTACTATAGAGTCCCCCGACTCGCACAAGTTTCTTTACAAAAACCCTTCTGCTGATCCAGAAACTATTTCCCAGGGTCCAAAACTGGTTAAGGCTTCCATTGCAAAAAATCTAGTACCCTCTGATAGAGATTCCAGAGCTTTGGATAGATGGGGGAAGAAAGTATACACTTCTGCAACCTTAGCAGTAAGAGCTTTAAATTGCCAGTTTCACATGCTTAAGTACCAACAATATTTAATGGCTCAGTTAAAACAGAACATGCTTGCAAACTCAGAAGCTCCTGATTGTAAAGAAATGCAGGATTTATTGCATGCAGTTGAAAAGGTGGGAAAACATACTCTGCAATGTGGTTTTGATTCTTTAGATGCCTCTTGTAGAGCCGCAGTTACAGGTTCTGTGATTCGAAGACATGCTTGGTTAAAAGAACAGAGTTTACCTGATCATGTTAAGGCAAAATTATTGAATGCTCCTTTACAGCATGATACCTTGTTTGGTGTTAAGGCAGAAGAGGTGTTAAAGAAAATGGAGGATAAATCTAAATCTATGCAAACAGTCAAGGATTTCCTGCAGGTACAGCCACCTCGGTTGAGCAGAAATTGGCCAACAAAGAATTGGTCCTTTCCAGTGTCAGACAGGCCACAGAGAGGCAGATACAGACGCCCAAGAGGCAGATCTCAACCCCAAGGCTCAAACAGACGACAGTGGGGCACCTCAACCCCAAAAGGAGGTGAGGAAAAATATCAACCTTACAGGAAACTGTCACAACGACTTTCCCCTTCTTACGCCAAGCACGTCCCTTTTGTAAAGCCCCCTTAGGGGGAAAACTAGCACTTTTTTTCTCAAAACTGGCAAGCAATCACCCAAGACAAATGGGTTTTGAATATTGTGTCTCAAGGTTACAGGTTCCACTTTCATACTTTACCAAGGCTAAAAGGAATGCCAGACCTGCCACAAAATCAATGGGCAGAGGCACAAAAACAAATTTCAGCCCTCATGGACATCAGAGCTATTCAAAAAATACCACAACAGGAACAAGGACAAGGATTTTACTCAAGACTCTTCCTGGTCCCCAGAAAGGACAAGGCCTGTAGGCACATACTAGACCTTTCAGTTCTGAATAATTACCTGGATATTCCAAAATTCAAAATGTTGACATTACAGCAGCTTCTACTCATGCTGGGCAAGAAGGCTTGGCTTGTTACGCTGGACCTCAGAGGCATACCTGCATGTCCCTATCAGACAAAATTGCAGAAGATACCTCAGATTCAAAGGTGGTACAATGCACTACCAATTCTCTGCACTGCCCTTTGGCTTATCTACTGCGCCCAGAGTCTTCACAAAGTGCCTGGCACCAGTAATTGCATTTTGCAGACAAAAAGGAATTCAAATATATACATACCTGGACAACTGCCTCATTCAAGCAGAGACGAAGGACATTCTTCTACGGCATCTGGCGTTTGTAAAAAGATTGCTAATTTCTCTAGGGTACACAGTAAACGGAAGGAAGTCAAAACTAGTGCCCTCGCAACAGATTATATTCCTGGGTGCCAGCTTAAATACAACGGCCCAGATGGCTTACCTCACGCCAGACAAACAAGTTCAACTAACTCAATATTTTCAATTAATGGCAAAAAAGTCCCATCTCCCTGCAAGAAAAATTCTGCAGGCCCTGGGATTCATGTCATCTTGCATTCTACTAATACCATATGCCAGACTGCATATGAGGAAATTACAATGGTACCTAAAAAGTGTTTGGGCTCAACACTCACAGTTTAGAAGCAGTAATACCAATGATTCCCTGCCTACAACAGGAGTTTCGATGGTGGGCACAGGCATGTCACCTAAACAAGGTTCAGTCTTTTACCCAACCAACAGCCAGGCAAACTCGTAACAGATGCTTCGGATTACGCCTGGGGAGCACACATGGCAGGAAAATGCATTCAGGGCAAGTGGACCACAGACCAGATACATCTTCACATCAATCAAAAAAAGATGTTGGCTGTTCAAAATGCCCTAACAGCTTTCAAGGACCCTCTGCATCCAGGACAATTACTACTAAAGACAGACAACACCACAGTAATGCGGTACATAAACAAGCAAGGGGGCACTCATTCTTATCCCCTATGTAGGCAAGCCATGACCTTGTGGAACACAGCTCTAATGTATCAAGTTCACATGCAAGCACAATTCCTGCCAGGAAAGAAAAATACTCTGGCAGACGATCTAAGCAGAAATATCATGGACCCTCACAAATGGAAGTTGAATCCACAAATCTTCAGCATGGTAACGCAAAAATGGGGATGCCCAGACATAGATCTTTTTGCCTCCCCACTGAATTGCCAACTACAAAAATTCTGCGCAAGGGCTTATACACAAGCATGGAAAGTGGATGCTCTCTCGTTCAGCTGGAAAAGCCTAAACGTTTATGCCTTCCCACCACTGCCTGTCCTTTCAAAGGTACTCCTGAAAGCCAGACAAGAAAAACCACAGATGATGCTGATTGCTCCAGACTGGCCACGCCAGCACTGGTACCTAATCTTAAAGAACTTAGCTCAAGGCCCACCTTGGATTTTGCCTCAAATTCCACACCTTCTGACTCAACAAAACAATCGGATCCTGCACGGTCAGCTCAAAACCCTAAACCTGGCTGCATGGCAGATTCATTAGTCAAACAGGCAACACCTCTCTCTAAAGCTGTTATGGATGTCATTTTGGAGGCCAGGAGGCCTAGTACCAGGAAAGCTTACTCAGAAAAATGGAAGAGATTCTGCGCCTTGAACCAGGCTCAAAGCCTTGACCCTCTTGTCCCAAACATTCCCCAGATTTTACAATACTTAACTGAGATGCTGGACAAAGGCCTATCCTTCTCATCAATTAAGATCCACGCCTCTGCCATTTCAGCACATTACAACACGGATCCTCCTTTATTCTCTCATCCCTTGCTAAAGCAGTACCTCAGAGGGGCTAAAAACATAAGACCGCCCCGGACAGCACCAACACCAACTTGGGACCTCAATTTCGTTTTGGAAACACTGACCCTGCCACCTTTTGAGCCAGCCAATACAGCCGATCTAAAATTTTTATCATGGAAAACAGCTCTGCTCCTGGCAGTAACTTCAGCACAAAGAGTCTCAGAGCTACAGGCATTAATGGCAGTGAAACCTTTTATAATTTTTCATCCGGACAGGGTTTCTTTAAGGACAAACCCTACCTTTATGCCAAAGGTGGTATCTAGTGTGGCTCTTAACCAAACCATCCATTTGCAAACTTTTTATCCAAACCCCCAGAATAAAGGGGAGAAACTTCTGCACTCTTTGGACATACACAGGCAGCTACGCTTCTGCTTGGACAAAACAAAAGCTTTCAGGAAAACTGAGCAACTGTTTGTAGCATATGCTGCAGGATCACAGGGCAAGGCTGTCTCAAAGCAGACTATATCCAAATGGATAGGACACTATATTCGTTACTGCTACACACAACATGGAAAATCAGTCCCTAATAACATTAGGCCACATTCCACTAGGGCAACAGCCACTTCAACAGCCTTTCTCAGACGAGTACTTACCAAGGAAATTTTGGAGGCTGCAACTTGGAGTTCAGTGCACACCTTTACCAAGCATTACCACTTATCTCTTTGCTCTAAATCCAGAGCAGGATTTGCCACTGCAGTTCTGCAGGGCCTCATAGCCAATCCTAACTCTTTATAGACCAGCCGCCCAACCTTAGCTTTGGGATTCTACCCAAGTGTAATGACTGCAGCAGTGTAACACGATGAACATAGTACAGTTTTGTACCTACCATAAATGTAGATGTTCGAGTGTTCACACTGCTGCAGTCCAGGTTACCCTCCCTCCATCCCCTCTGAACTAGCTGGACTTATCTATGCCTTTCTAGCCTATGCAACCTTTGTGGTGTATTTGCTTGTAACTGAAGGTATTGTCTTTATTTTATATGTATATTTTTTATTAGCAATATGTATTGCCTACCTACTTGGGGGCACCTGACATCTGGGGCAAGAAAAACTGAAGAAAATGGCGTCGGATGCATCTTCTATACCCCTGGCGCACTGACGTCAGGGAAGAAGCGACAGCAACCGACGCCGGACCAAGACTTTGGAACTCTGGCCGACTGCGGGACCACCTGACGGCAGGATAACCCAAGTGTAATGACTACAGCAGTGTGAACACTTGAACATCTACATTTATGTTAGGTACACAACTGTACTTTCTCTGCACTGCCTTTTGGCTTATCTACTGCGCCCAGGGTATTCACAAAGTGCCTAGCTCCAGTTATTGCATTTTGCAGGCAAAGAAGTATTCAAATATACCCATACCTGGACGATTGTCTAATTCAGGCAGAAAGCCAGGACATACTTTTGAATCATCTGGCGTTTGTAAAAAGGGTTCTAACTTGTCTGGGTTACACCATAAACGAAAAGAAATCACAACTGGTACCCTGTCAACAAATTACATTCCTGGGAGCAAGCTTGAATACAACTTCTTCCCAGATGGCTTACCTCATGCCAGAAAAGCAAATTAATTTGACAACCTACTTCAAACAAGTTGCCACAAAAACCCTGCTATATCTGCAAGACAAATACTGCAAGCCGTGGGGTTCATGGCCTCCTGCATTCTTCTAATTCCATATGCAGGACTGCATATGAGGAAACTACAGTGGTATCTAAAAAGCCTATGGAGTCAACATTCTCACAGCCTAGAAACAATACTTCCTATCATACCTTACCTGCACCTAGAGTTCCTTTGGTGGATAAAGATCTGCCACCAAAACAAGGGACTACCCTTTCACACCACCCCCTGCCGCCTAAGCCCTAATAACAGATGCATCAGACTATGCATGGGGGGCTCACCTGGCCAGGGAAGTGCATTCAGGGCAAATGGATCCCAAGTCAAATGCACCTGCATATCAATCAAAAAGAAATGTTATCTGTACAGAATGCTCTGACAGCCTTCAAGGACTACATTCTTCCAGGACAACTAATGGTAAAGATGAACACCACCACGGTTATGTGGTACATAAAAAAGCAGGGTGGTACACATTCTTACCCCCTCTGCAGACTAGCCATGGCATTGTGGAACACAGCAGTGAGCTACCAAGTGCACCTACAAGCTCAGTTCCTGCCAGGAAAATTAAATACACTGGCAGACGGACTAAGCAGAAACCTCATGGACCCACACGAGTGGAAAATGGACCCAAGGATTTTCAACATGTTGACAAGCGAATTGGGGAGCCCAGCTATAGACCTGTTTGCCTCCCCCCAGAACTACCAATTGGACAAATTTTGCACAAGGACTCCCCACAAACAAGCCTGGAAAGTGGATGCTCTGTCCTTCAGCTGGAAAAACCTATCAGTCTATGCCTTCTCCCCGCTGCCTCTGCTCTCCAAAGTACTATTAAAAGTCAAGCAGGACAAACCAAGGATGGTTTTGATTGCTCCAGACTGGCCGCGCCAACACTGGTACCCCCTCCTGCACATTGCCATGGTTATTTCCATGGCACCTGTCTCAGACTCCTTCCCTGCTGTCTCAGCAGGAGAAAAAGATTCTGCACCCTCCGCTTCCAACACTGAACCTTGCAGCCTGGCTAATTACTAAACTCTCCCTTACCATCCCTCAGCAAACCTGTGTTGGATGTCATATTAGAAGCAAGGAGGCCTAGTACTACAAAATCTTATGCTGAAAAATGGAAAAGATTCTGTGCCTGGAACCAATCTCAAGGGATCAGAACAGCAGCGCCCAATTTACCTCCGATTTTACAATACTTAACTGAGATGCTTCACAAGGGCCTGTCTTTTTCCTCCATTAAAATCCACACCTCAGCCATTAAAGCTCATTATAACACAGAACCTCCCCTCTTTCATCCACTGCTCAAGCACTACCTCAGAGGGGCCAAAAATTTGAGACCACCCAGGAGAGCTCAAACCCCAGCCTGGGACCTTAACTTTGTATTGGAGAAACTCACTCTACCTCCTTTCGAGCCAGCTGCTACTGTAGACTTAACATTTTTTTCTTGGAATGGCAGTGGAGCCTTTCATCATCTTTCATGTGGACAGGGTGTCACTCAGAACAAATCCATCCTTCATGCCTAAGGTGGTATCCAATGTGGCTCTTAATCAGTCCATTCATTTGCCAACCTTCTTTCCCAATCTGCAGAACAAAGGGGAATGGATTCTGCATTCCTTGGATGTGCACAGACAACTTAGATTTTACTTGGACAGGACTAAACCTCAAAGAAAAACTGAACTGCTGGTAGCATTTGTTGTAGGGGCAGAGGGGAAGGCTATTTCAAAACAAGCTATTTCTAGATGGATAAGCCATTGCATTAATTTATGCTATAAGCACCATGGAAAACCTATCCCCCAGGGGATCAGACCTCACCCCACCAGGGCTGCATTTATTTCTACAGCCTTTCTCAGAGGCATTCCTACCAGGGACATCTTAGAAGCTGCTACCTGGAGTTCTGTGCATACTTTCACCAAGCATTATCATTTGCCAATTTTCTCTAAATCCAGAGCTGGCTTTGCCACTGCATTCTTGCAGGGCATTATAACGGGCCCTAATGCTATCTAAACTCCTCCTCCCAACCATAGCGTTGCCCAAATTTAATGACTGCAACAGTGAAACATGAAGAACATAGTACAGTTGTGTACACTTTTACCTTAAATGTAGATGTTTGAGTGTATTCACTGTTGCAGTCCTGGTTACCCTTCCTCCTGCCCCCTAACTTCTTTTGGCTATACCTCTACTTTCCTTTACTATACTTAAAAGCCTTTTTTGTGTGTGTGCTTTTTTGTTGGATATATACCTTTGTGTTTTTATGTTTAATTGTTCCCCATTGGGGGGGGGGGGGGGGGGCACCTGACATCTGGGGCAAGAAAAACTTATGTAATGGCATCGGCTGCATGTTTTGTATACCTGACGACGCAATCTTGCAGGAGATATCTGTGTTTCAAGGCAGGCTCTATGCACTATCAATTGTCTGCACTTCCCTTTGACTTATCTACTGCACCCAGGGTATTCACAAAATGCCTAGCTCCAGCCATTGCATATTGCAGGCAGAGAAAAATTCAAATTTACCCATACTTGGATGATTGCCTGATTCAGGCAAACCGTGAGGAATTGCTACTCCAGCACCTGTCATTTGTAAGGAGACTTCTAACTTCACTGGGGTTCAGAATCAACGAAAAGAAATCACATCTGGTACCCAGCCAACAGATTGTATTCCTGGGATCAAGCTTGAACACAACTTCCCAGATGGTATTCCTCACTCCAGAAAAACAAATTTGACAAGCTACTTCTATCTACTGGCCACCAAAACCCAGCTGTCTGCAAGAAAAATACTGCAAGCCCTAGGGTTCATGGCCTCTCGCATTCTACTAATTCCATATGCAAGACTACATATGAGGAAACTTCAGTGGTACTTAAAAAGTCTCTGGTGTCAACATTCTCAGGACCTGGAAATACTAATTCCTATCATTCCTTGCCTAAGGGCAGAGTACCTTTGGTGGGCAGAGGCCTGCTACCACAACAAAGGACTCCCTTCTGCTCAACCCCCTGCTGCCCAAACCCTAACAACAGATGTATCAGACTATGCATGGTGGCTCACATGGCAGGACAATGCATTCAAGGCAAATGGATCCCAAAGCAAATACATCTGCATATCAATCAAAAAGAAATGTTAGCTGTACAGAATGCTCTGACAGCCTTCAAATGCGTTATTCTTCCAGGGTAACTATTAATAAAGACAGACAACACCACAGTTATGTGGTACATAAACAAGCAGGGGGGGAAGCCATTCCTAACCACTCTGCAGGTTAGCCATGGCTCTGTGGTACGCAGCCTTGAGCAATCAAGTGCACCTGCAAGCCCAATACATGCCAGGCAAACTAAATTCACTGGCAGACGACAAGCAGAAATCCAATTGACTCATATGAGTTGAAACTGGAACCCAAATCATTCAAGCTTCTGATCCACAGGTGGGGGGCACCAGAGGTGGACCTCTTTGCTTCCCCTCAGAACTATCACTTGAGCAAATATTGCACCAGAACTCCCCACAGCCAAGCATGGAAACTGGATGCCCTGTCCTTCACATGGGAAAACCTCTCAATCTATGCCTTTCCCCCTCTGCCCCTCCTCTCAAAGGTTCTACTAAAGATCAAACAGGACAAGCCAAGGATAATCCTGATTGCAGCAGACTGGCCACTCCAGCACTGGTTCCCACTTTTACGCAGTCTGACAGTACTGCCACCATGGTGCCTGCCTCAGACCCCCTCCCTGCTCTCCCAGCAGGATGGCCAGATTTTGCATCCTCCTCTACAAACCCTGAACCTATTCAGAAAAGTGGAAAAGATACTGTTCTTGGTGCCAGTCTCAAAGAATGGACACAACTGTGCCCAGCTTACCTCGCATACTAGATCACTTAACAGAAGTGCGCCACAAAGTCCTATCCTTCTCTTCCATTAAGATTCATGCCTCTGTCATCTCGGCTCATTGTAATACTGAGCCACCCCTCTTCTCTCATCCTCTGGTCAAACAGTTCCTGAGAGGAGCCAAAAATTTAAGACCCCCCCCCCCCCCCAGGAGAGCTCCCATTCCAGCCCTGGGACCTTAATTTTGTCTTGGAAAAACTCACGCCTCAACCCCTTGAACCTGCTGCCTCAGCAGAGTTAAAATTCCTCTCCTGGAAAACAGCTTCTAGCCATCACTTCAGCAAGAAGAGTGTCTGAATTGCAGGCTCTTATGGCCGTGGAACCCTTCATTATCTTCCATGTGGACAGGGCTTCCCTGAGGACTAACCCATCATTTATGCCCAAGGTGGTGTCTAGTGTGACTTTAAACCAATCCATTCATTTGCCAACCTTTTTCTTTAATCCTCAGAATAAAGGGAAAGGATCCTTTACTCCCTGGGCATGCACAGGCAGCTTAGGTTCTATCTGGACAGGACTAAACTTTTCAGAAAATCTGACCAGCTGCTAGTCAGCTTTGCTACAGGGACAGAGGGCAAGGCCATTTCAAAGCAAACCATTTCTAAATGGATAGCACACTGCATCCAGTTCTGCTATAAACACCATGGGAAACCTACCCCACAGAGGATCAGAACACATTCCACTAGGGCTACATCAACCTCTACAGCAGGAGAGTCCCTACCAGGGACATCCTGGAAGCTGCAACCTGTAGCTCTGTACACACCTTCACCAAGCATTACCACTTGCCTATCTTTACTAAATCCAGAGCTGGATTTGCCACAGCAGTCTTACAGGGCCTGCTTGCCAGCCCTAACGTTTCTTGACTGCCTCCACCCATCCTCAGCTTTGGGAATCAACCCAGATGTGATGACTGCAACAGTGAAACACAAAGAACATAGTGCAGTTGTGTGCACTTACCATAAATGTAGATGTTCTAGTGTATTCACTGTTGCAGTCCTGGTTACCCTCCCTCCAGCCCCCTGACTTTTCTGTACTTCTACCTATTCTTTTTTGTTTGGCCATATTTTATAACTTTGACATTTACTTTCTACTGGGGGTGTTCCACACCATGTAATTGCTTCCTATTGTGGGGGCTCCTGACATCTGGGGCAAGAAAAACTGATGTAATGGCGTCGGCTGCATGTTTTATACCCATGACGACCTGACGTCATGGAAGAAGCGATAGCATCCGACAAAGAAATCTCAAGACTCTGGTATTCAGGCCGAGGGCTGCCTGCAGGCAGGTAACCCAAATGTGATGACTGCAACAGTGAATACTCTCGAACATCTACATTTATGATAAGTGTACACAACTGTACTTTCTGGGACCCCCTTTGGAGATTATGGATCCAACATCTGCTCTGACTCTCTTGGCGCCGTCCTGAGTGTCTGGGAGATGGAGTTCTCCGGCTGGCCCCGGGGGGGGGGGGGTGGATGCATGTTCGGACCTGAAGTTTCGAGTCTACACCTTGGTGCGTCGGCTCAGATGAGCTTGGCTCCTACATCGACCTCACAGCCAGTCTATCTCGGGCCGGGGGCTTCCTCCATCTCCTCTGAGCTGGGGATGACCGTGGAACTGGTGGGATCTGCTTTTGAGCTGATGTGTGCTGTCCCCCTCTACAGCTCTATGTAGGGATACCAGCATTCGTCCCCCCAAGACACCGGCTATTGTCTTGGCACCACCCCATCCACAGTACAGTAGAGATCCAGAGCCTCAGGATCCCCCATTGGGCGAACTCCTCTCTTACGGGACCTCCCCAGAATACCCTTCTGAGGAGCCCCCTTGGAAGAGGACTTGCAAAAGGAAGCATATAGACTCCCCTGATGAGTCCGTCACCTCAGATACTGACCTTGAGTCAGAAGGGTCCCCACGGTCATCCTCTGATGACACTAATTTGCAGATATCCTGGAGATCCTAAAGCAGAGAGGCAGCTAGAAAACCATCACCCCTTCTGATGTACCTGAAGGCCTTTGGATCTCAACCTTCAGCCTCCTGGGTGTCTCCGCTGTTTGAACTAATGGGCTTGGTCAGTCAAAAGGCATGGGAGTCACCTGATACTATGGAACCAGTCCCTCTGAGGCCAAACAAGTTTTTGTCAGCCCCTACTGGAAAGGATTTTATCAGAAAGGGTGTACCTGTAGATACTATGGTGGTGGCAGCAGCCACCAAGAAGGAACTTTGAGACCTCCTCATCTATTCATCCTCCGAACAAAGATTCTTGAGCGATGGACAGATACGGGAAGCGTGTCTTTTTGTCAGCGACTTTTACACTCCGATCGCTGAACTACTATACTCACTTTAGAAGGCTACAGAGAGATCTCTTGAAAGAGCTAGGAGATTCTGTACAAGGTTCATTAGCTGATGAGGGGTGAATGAGAAAGTCTCCTCCCAGCTGTCCACCTTAAATTCTATTGTCAACTCCTCAGTGAGACTGATAACTTGTGTGAAGATAGGTGAGGTTTGCCAGCCTGGAAAGAGAGAATTCTGTAGATAATTCTGTCATTTGTAAATATTAATGTAAGCCACAGGTTTGTTCTCTTCAATATCCAATGCAGTCTTTTCACATTTAACTGCAAAAATGTAACAACAGTGCACTCTGTTCTAAGAAAGCTAAGTCAAGCATTTCATGACCGTTTTTGTCAGAATTTGGAGATGATGTGTCTAGAGGGATGCATCCTGCCTATTGTTTTAAGACCAGAGTTAATGGCTAGAATTTGCATGTATAAATGTCCTTTATTGCTCTGGTTTCTGACCAGGTGTAAAAAATGTAAATGTAGTTTCTGTTAGCCTGGGAACACCAGAGAAGTGTGAAGAATTATGTCATGTGAAGCAGCTCTGAGTTATCAATTTAGAGAGAGAGAATCAGAGAGCTCAGAACATTTTGTCTTGAACATCCAACATCACCAGCACTACCTTTTTCTATATGAAAGTTATTTAGAACTGTGTTTTCTCTTAAAAATCGCTGGGAATTAGGAAGATTAGACCGTGTTTTTCTTTGTTGATGTTAGAACATTTCTGCTGTTTTATTTTAAGTGTTTCTCTGTGATCTCTGAACTCTTGACTAGCACTGTGTAGTAAGAAGTATCGTCTTGTGTTTTTCATTATTTATTATTAAATATTTTAAACCTTTCAACTGTGGCTGTTTTGTCTAGAGATAATTTAAGCTGTAAGAGTACATTGCATGTTTATAGTGATGCTGTACCAAGTCACTCCAAATAAGTCTTGACTGTTAGGTCACACTTGCCAATTGGATAATACTATTGCACAGTAATTGGACACTGTTTTAAGGGCCTTTGAGTAGCTGGTAAATATTAGTGGGTGGTGGCAATCCTTTTAGACTGGGCAGAAAAGGGGCACAGCTGGAGAGTGTGTGTGTGGTTGCATAAAACTCTTATCTCAAAGTGTGTGTGCCAGCTACTTGGGCAGGGACATAAAGCACTGGTTGGAAAGAGAGGGTGCTGGAGGTTTTAGCTTGCCCACTAGGCTGAGATCTGGACCTTATAGCTGTGCCAGTGGAGAGTCTGATTGGGGACCTGGAGAGAAAGGGAGAAACCAGCCGCAAACTGACTGTGATCTCTGTGTGCTCTTAAGGGAAATTGTACTTTACTGTGTGTGTATTTGTTATCCTTGCCCTATATGGACACCTCTCACTGGTGTTAGTGGTGAGGATTGAAGCTTCTTGATTGCTGTGCCAGGGCACGGATGTCGCATCTTATGCAGCGGATGGAGCTAGCAGGGCAGCGGGTTCAGGAGTTTCCTTTTGGAGACACTCCTGTTTGCGCTTGTGCAATTTTATGGAACCCTTCGTCTACCTTTATTTAACTCCCCCTTTGATGGTTCCTCACTTTTTGGACCCAAAGTAAAAGACATACTCACCAGATGCAAGCAGGAAGGGAAAAACTATCTTTGCCGTTGGTGTACATTTTTCTGTACCTTCAAGACCTTACCCTAAAGGTCAGAAGAGTGGAAAAATGTGGTTCAAAAGATTCCAGGGAGCTTTCCAAGATGCATGAGGTGAATCCTTCCCTCAGGGGCAGAGGGAGCGGTAACAATGGTAGACGTTCAAGAGGCAGAGGGGTCCGCAAAACCAGGGTGACCGTGATTCCTTTTAGGGACGTTCCTGTCAGCCCTCCTGAAAGGAGGCCTGCCTGCTCTACTCTGGAGGCAGTCGGGGGTCATTTGTCTTTGTACCCAGAAGCCTGGCAAAGTGTCACAAGAGACAAGTGAGTACAAAGCATAATATTCCGAGGATATTCCATTCCCTTTTGCCACCCTGTCCCACAAATCAGAACAATCCTGGATGTTCCACCCAGTCTAAGGAAGCAAGCAAGCAAAGAAATCCAAAAGTTACTGGACAAGAGAGTCATCCAAGAAGTCCCCGCAGACCAAACAGGATTTGGAACTTACTCAAGATTCTTTTTGGTGCCAAAAAGAACAGGGGACTGGAGACCCATATTGGATCTCAGCAAGTTAAACGAATCTGTCAAAAAGTCTATGTTCCGAATGGTGACACTGCAGTCAATACTTCCCTTCTTGGGGAAAGATGATTGGATGTGCTCGGTAGACCTCCGAGATGCGTACTACCACATAAAAATGGACAGAGCATCAAGGAGTCACTTATGCTTCCGGCTGGGAGGCAGTCGCTATCAGTTCTGAGCTCTGCCCTTTGGTCTCACTACAGCCCCCAGAGTGTTCACAAAATCCATGGCAGCAGTCACGGCTCACATGAGACGTCTGAGATTCCAAGTGTTTCTGTATCTGGACGACTGGCTCCTAACTGCCACCACCAAGCATCTACTTTAAAAAGCCAGGGGTGTGACTTTGGAAATCTGTGCTCAGTTAGGCGTAACAGCCAACTTACAAAAATCTGCCTTGTTGCCCTGTCAGCATATTACCTTCATAGGCGCAAACCTAGACACTGTTTCCATGATGGCACGCCTTCCAGTCGACAGAATTTCAGCCCTCAGGCAGCAAATACTTCACCTTCTTTCCAAGGACAAGGTAAGGGCAAAAGTAGGTCTGAAAATCCTAGGGACAGTGGCTTCAACCATAACACTAGTTCCTCTCGCCAGCATGCACATGAGAATCCTTCAATGGCTCCTGTTGTCCCAGTGGTCGCTTCAAGAAGTTCAGATGTCCCAACTGATCAGAGTAACGGAGTCATGCAAAAAGGACCTACAATGGTGGATCCAGTCCAACCATGTGATTATTGGGAGACCCTTTATTCCATGACAACCTGTTGCTACAGTGACCACAGACGCTTCTCAGATAGGGTGGGGGACAGTAAATGGGAAGGATGGTCCAAGGTATGTGGCAGGAACATGATGCCCACTTGCATATCAATGTTCTAGAGATGAGAGCAGTGCTTCTGGCGTTGCAAGCACTCCACAACTCTTCCACTGGGGACGGTTGCTATACAGTCGCACAATATGTCGGTGGTTTGGTACATAAACAAGGAGGAACCAAATCATACCCACTTTGTCGCGAGGCTGTGAGAGTTTGGCAGTGGGCGATTTATTCCCAGTGCTTTCTAGTAGCAACGCACATCCCGGGGAAATCCAACATGTTGGCCAACGAGCTCAGCGGGGCAATTTTATTGCCTCACGAGTGGTCTGTGAACCAGATCATAACGGAAGAGATTTTTCAGAAATGGGGTCAGCGTTATTGAGATCTTTACACCACTCCCATGAATGCCAAATGCAGCAACTATTTTGCCCTAATTCCTGCTCCAGGGGAGACACCGAGAGACGCACTTGTTCACGATTGGCCCTTGGACCCCCTTTTCCCCTCATACCAAAGTTCAGCCAGAAAGCAAAATCCTTTGGAAGCCGGATGATTCTCATTGCCCCATATTGGCCTCGACAGGTTTGGTTCCCTTTCCTCTGGCCTCATCTTCAGGAGAAGCTGTGAACTCTGGACACACACATCAGGTGCACTTCATCCTTCGCTCCACACCCTCAACTTAACAGCATGGCTGCTCCACTTTAGTCAAGCTTCATAACTTTACTCCAGCAGTCAAACACATACTGATGTCCTCTTGTAAAGTTTCTACTAGAAGACTATAAACTAGCAAGTGGAAAAGATTTTCTCACTGGGCACAAAATAGAAACATTGACCCTTTTTCTGCGCCTATTCAATCCATTCTAGAGTTCCTGGCAGAGCTCTTCCAGCAAGGTTCGGCTGCAACAACTATTAGAGTCCAGCTCGCTGCAATTTCGAATTTCCACATTGGTGACCATTTTCCTAATTTAATGTCACACAGGTTGTGTAAAGCATTTTTAAATGGTGCTTCCTTATTGAGACCTCCTTTTAAGGAACCACTTCCTCCTTGGGATTTAAATTTTGTATTATCTCAACTTACATTGCCACTGTTCGAGCCTTCTTCATCTTGTGACTTCAAATTTCTTTCCTGGAAGACTTTTTCTAGTAGCTGTAACATCTGCCAGAAGTCTCAGAGTTGCAAGCACGGTCTACCTGACCTCCATATCTGATCTTTCACAAGGACGGGGTATCATTATGAACTAATCCACCCTTTGTACCCAAGGTTTGCTCTCAATCCCATATCAATCAATCCATTGAGCTCCCGGTGTTCTTCCCCAATCATAGCAACAAGGCAGAGTATAGACTCCATCAGTTGGACATGCATAGACAGCTCAGATTCTGTTTGCATAGAACTAAAGATTTCAGGAAATCTGACCAATTATTCATGTCCTTCTCTGAGGCACAAAAGGGTATGCCAGTTTCTAAAGTCATCCTTTCTAATTGGCTCTTAAATTGTATCACCTTTAGCTGTACCTCCAGTAATAGAGAACTGTCATTCAGAATTAGGGGTCATTCAACTAGAGCATTAGCTACATCTTCTGCTTTTCAGGGCAGAATGTCAAGGATAGTGTTTGTGCTTCAGCTATGTGTGCCAATCCTCATATGTTTATCACTCATCATAAAGTGGATTTGGCTTCCAGGGATAGAGGTTCTTTTGGTTCCACAGTGCTCAAGGGTGTACTCTTGTGAGCCACCCAGGGAAAAGGTGTTAGGGATGCTGTCCCATCCAAGTAAAAATGATGACGAGATAGGACAGCATAACATAAAGAAGTTATGTACTCACCATAACATTCCATTTGTTGTCCATCCAAGGACTCCTAGAGAACCTGGTAGTGATCTTTCCTCTTTACGTGAGCTCCTTGACTCGTTTGTTTCTCCTTGATATGGGGTCTTGGGTCTATATTACATATCCGAACGCTTAAATGTTCGAATAACTAAAGATCGAATTTTAGCGATCGAACATTTAAATGTTCGAATATCAATAAAAATTAAAAAAAAAAGGGGTGTAAGCAGGGGGGCAAGCCACCCTGCACTCCCCGCTACTTAAATATACCAATTCCAAGATCGAGCTACAGTGTAGAGAATGGGGAAATTCCCATTTCCGCACCATAGCACAATGAAGTGTGATCTCCGAGTTGGTATATTTAAGTAGCGGGGGGTGCAGGGGGGCTTGCCCCCCTGTTTAAACCTCCTTTCTTTTTTTTTTTTTATTATTTTCTTACATATTCGAACATTTGAATGTTCGATCGCTAAACGTCGATCTTTAGCGATTTGAACATTTAAATGTTCGGATATGTAATATAGACCTGGGGTCTGGTATATATATTCATATTACTCATTAGTAAGTTAGCAACAAACAAGATCTGGTGCGTTGCACCACTGCATCATGGGATACCTACCTGCCACAAGCCAAGTCTGAGACTTCCAGCTGTGTATTCTGTTGAGTCGTAGCCAAGAATTGGCTTCGAACCCATCCAAGTAAGAATGAATGGCAAGATGGACAACAAACATGGAACGTTATGGTGAGTACGTAACTTCTTTTTTGTGCTGAAGAGTTTGCTATTTATATTTCTTTCATAATCCATATGCTTCCAGAGATATGAATGTTCGTTATATTCAAATTATGTCCTCACATTTCAACCAAAAGGTTTAGGCTCTGCCCATTGGAAGTTACTGTACAAACTTCCTGAGCTCCAGTGGAGTAAATGAGTTAAGGACCCTTCAGAGAGGGGTTTGGAAGATGAATGCCTTCTTTTACTTGGACAGGGCTATATTCTGGCCTTTCTACCCAAGCATGTAAAAGGCAAGCTACTTGGGGAGAAAAAGAAGTGGCAGAGTGACAAAGTGAGACCTACTCAAGACCTGGAGGGATTAGAGGATCCTGATCCCTTCTTCTCCGATCATCTGTGACTACCCCCCCCCCCCTCCACACACACACGCGCACACACACACACACACACAGTTTAGGAGGAAGGCTTTCCTCCATTATTTGGTGGGAAGAAATGACTCCAGACAAATGAGTCCTAAAGATCATAAAGAAAGGTCACTCCCTCCATTTCTGGAGGACACCACCTTTTTTAGGTATCTCACCCACTCCCGCAAACTAAAGAAAATGAATTCTGCCCCTCATTTAGGACCTACTCAATCCATAGAGCGAGTGCCTGCAGGAGAGGGAGATGAGAGATAAGGGTTTTACTCCCACCTCTTTACTCCCTAGAAGGGAAGGCACCTGACCTATCCAAGATTTCTCCAGATTGAACTACAAGTGTTTTTTTATATATGTATATATAGATATAGACATTCATAATGTTTATTCTACAAAGGTTACGACCTCTTATTTCCCCTGGAGCAATGATGGTGACTTTGGGCTTAGAATCCTTTGTGCTGTCTAGATCTACCAGCCAAGCTAGGTTTTGTACTGTATATTAAAAACTAGCCTAGGTAGGGACCAGGGATTATTTTTTCCAGGATGCCAGAACAACTTAACCCTGAAGGCAGTTTATAGTCTCTCTAAGCAGAACACAGTAGCAGACTTTTCTAGCAGATCCAGAGTAGACCCTCATGAGTGGGTATTGTTCCTGGAGATCTTTCTGTAAGTAGTCCAGCAGGGAACTCCCCAAGTAGATCTGTTTTTTTGTTTTTATTTTATTTTATTTTACATTTGTTCACCAGGAAAGTCTGACTGGACACAGCTCCTTTTTCAGCGGAGGCCTGGGGAAAAAGCTCTGAAATATAGTACAGTTTCCCTTCTGTCTAAACCAATAATTAAAACAATTCTGTTCAAAGTTGCCTTTCAGAAAGGTCTGGAAAACGGATGCATTCTCAATCCCCTGGATGGGGATGTTTTCTTATATTTTTACCCTTTTTCCTCTAAATTCCAAAGTCATTCAAAAGTTCATGAAGAGTTTTCCAAAATGTTACTGATAACTCCCTTTTGGCTCTGACAGTACTGAATTTTCTTCATGGTCACTTTTGCAGTACCGATTATTGGGTCTACCTGCCATGCAGAAGGCCATCCCCATTTCCAGAGCGTTTGCATTATCCCTAGCTGACTGGCATCTAAGTGTAAGAAGGACATCTGTCTGCGCCATCTTCAGTTCTTCCTAGCTGTGCAGTCTGATGCTCTTCACTTGTGTTCAGTACACTCCGTCAGTCAGCTCTTGTTTCCAGAGATCCTGTCCTCCTCCCCGTCTGATAAGTATCCTGGTGGAGAAATTTCTGTACTAATTTAATGTTTAAAAAAGTAAACAATTGCTTGAAGTGTGGGAAGCAAATCCCTACATAAAGATTTTCACTAGTTTTGTCTGTTCTGCTCAGCGACTCAGTATGACATCTCTAATTGTCTTGACTGCAAAATACCATGGGAAACCTCTCAAACATAGGGCTGAGGTACTTACTGCAATGTGGCATGATCATCTTCTTTGGCTTCCTTGGTGGCACTGTTGTTCGCTGCTACAGCAAGGCCTCCACAAACACTGATATCTGCTATCATCATTCCAGAAGAAAATGAAGACTAAAAGGCTAAGGACTCTGACATTTCAGAAAAATATCCAGCTACCATTCTTAAGTCGACCAAGCTAGATTAAGTACCTTTACAGGTCCCTGGGTTGGTGACTTCTAGGCCTGAACCCTTTGGCACATCTCTTCAGGAGGCTGCCATGGCTTCTGGCCTACATTTGAATGCCAGTATGGTTCACACATTGGCTGGGTCGGAGGTCACTCTGCAGGCTTCTGCTTCCAATGGTAGCACTGTGTCTATTGAGAGGTGACTCCTTGTCTTCCTTGACTGCCAAAGTTGGAGTTGGATGACTGCATCCTTCAGTCACCCTTGTAAAATTGACCACCAAAATGAAGTGAATCACTTCTTCATTTGCTTCACCACTAGGATTTGGGCTTCGGTCTGCATAAAGTTGCACAGGAGTTATGGCTTTCATGAAATCTTAAGAGTCTTCTCATATATCACCTCCATGGCCTCTCCATCTAAAAGGAGCAGAGAAGTAGCTGTTAAGGAAGATAATGATTGCTCCAGTTCTGAAGATGAGGATGAATTGTCTTACCATCTCAAACCTACTCAGACTTAGATAATACATGCACTTTTGCATTCCCCTCCCCTAATGACCTTTCCTTCAGGAATTCCCTACATAGAATGAAGAAGGCTTTCATTTGGGAAACTCTGCAGTTCTCCCAGGGCCAAACCAACTGTAAGGAGCTCATGAGTCTGCCTTCACCCAGACCACTGGCTGCTCCCCCCCATGCATGTTGTATTAGATGTCTTCAAGGACATCAATACATATTGAACCCCTCTGCTCTGAGAAAACCAGACCAGTTTTACAGAGTGCTGGAAAGTCTCATAAGCACCTCTATAAAAATCATGACATAATAATGACAGGGAAAGCAGATTACTAGACAGATTTGGGAAGAAAGCCTAGGCCTCCTCCACCCTGGCTGTGAGAGTTTAATTGTCATTTCCATATGCTTAAGTACATTGAATCTCTACACGGCAAAATGGTAGCCAAGGTAGACTTTATTGCGAATAGGACCTTATCCAAGGAAATTCGGGAGATAGCCAGAGAAGCTTTTCCTGCAGAGTAGCTGCCACAAGATAGTTCATCCACAGACATGCTTGGCTCAGGACCCAGCCCCTGTCTGATCAGGTTAAGGCTGAACTACTAGATTTTTCCATTGGACAAGGAATTCCTTTTTTTGGGTTAGCTAGCTGAACACATTTTTGAGAAACTGAATAAAAAGGGAAATCAAAACTGTGGGAGAATTTTACCTGTCTTTGACTCCAAAAACTTTGGCCTTTCCCACCTAGGCAAGACCAGGGGAGGCCTCCCTGTGGTACAAAACCAAGACAGTCTAGGAGATGGTAAATGGAACAATCTCAAAGGGCAGGGGCTTCAAGGAACCCACTTGGAACAGTGAGCAATGGTGACTAAACTCTACCCCTCACCCCCATCCTTCCCAGACATCTTGCAGGATGACGGTTCTTCTTAAACCAGTGGAAATCCATCACCAGAAACTAATGGGTCCTCAGCATCATAGAGAAGGGTTGCTATATTAAATTCTGAGAAATTCCACTCTTCTTGGGCATTTCAAAACCGCCGAAAGATCAAGAAAGTCTCTTACCACCTATACTCAGGGAGCTACTTCACCAAGGAACAATTCAGCCTGTACCTACAGAACAGGAAGGGAAGGACCTCTACTCCAGGATTTTTCTAGTCCCAAGAAAAGAGGGCACTTGGAGACCCATCCTGGACCTCTCAAAGCTAAACAAGATGTCTTGACTGAAATCACTGTTGCTGTATTCCTGATAAATGAGTTGTCACCTCTGATGTCCAGCTGGAGTACCAAAGCTTTACCTTCTGTCGGGCATTCGTCTGATGTATCACCTCAGCTAGTATGTATTGGGGTATAAAGTCAAATGTATGAACAAGATTTCCAGACCTATCTTGCCACCACCCTGATTGCAGGTCATGCATCCGTTGGACTGTTTGCTGTTAGGTTGTCGATACCTTTGCTTTGTTAGTTTCATTCAGATGTCCTGATGGGAAGCAGTTTTACGGTTTGAAAGTTGTAGATGTCAACTAGGAGGGGCAAGTGTGAATATGGTAGGCAGATTCTATATAAGGACTTGCATGCCGAGTGTCAGTTTGTGTAGGCCCAGTACACAATCGCAAGTCCTGCTCTATTTCTCAAGCATTTGTTCCAAAAACCCTTAGTTGTAGGCTCTCGACTCATTTTCCTTGACGCACACTTTCTTAAATGTCTTGCCCTGCCCAAGATGGTGAACTCCACATCATCGGGCATTTTTCTTCCACTGAAGAAAAAGCTTCAGTGGTCTTGAATGGATCTACAGTCCAAAAGTTTCTGACTTCTACATACCCACTTGGGTTACAGAACTTGTAGTATGTCAGACTTCTGCTCAGTTGGCTGCTGCAGAGACCCCATCGGAGGCTGGTATGGCTCCTGAGGCATTGAAGACTGCTGATTTTTGTTTGAGGAATTGCGCCTAATTATTTCCGAAATTCTGCACGGCGTCCTGCAAATTTTAGTTGGAGAGCCTGAGGTCTCTTCCCTAATAGAGGTCCAGCAGGTTTCCAAACCTCTGTGCCTACCCCAGATGGATGTTAAGCCTAGAAAGAAAAAAAACAGAAGACTAAGCATGTGGTCTCTCCCTCATCAGATGAGGAGAAAGAGTGGATGAACTTTCCACAAGGGTTGTTTTAAAGTTATGTCCTTAAAACCTCCTCCTTTTTAGGTCTCTCTCAGCACAGTCTACGCCTGTATAACCCACCCTGGTTTCCTCATCTTCGGATGAGCAAGATGAGGACTTGAACCATTCTCTGGACTACTTCTGTCAGGTGTATTCCAGTGGACAAGTCTACTATGAAGGGGACTCGCTCTCACCTGACTCTCCTCTTAAGGAGCTTCCTTTGGTGTGACTACACAGAACATTCTTTGTGTAATTTGATCTGAAGGACACCTACCTACACATCTCTATCCATTGTTCTTGCAGGAGATTCCTCAGGTTTTCTTTGGCTCCTCACATTTTCAGTTGACTGCTCTACCTTTTGGTCTTTCCACAGTCCAAAGAGTGTTCACAAAGTGCTTAGCACTTGTAGTAGCCTTCTGTCATACTTGAGAAATTCAAATCTTCCCCTACCTGAATATCCTTATCCAGGCTCTTTCTTCAGTATTTTCAGTTCACCTGTCACCTTTGGAAAAGTCTGGGTTTTACCATAAACTGCAAAAAAAAAAAAAAAAAAAAAAACATTACACATGGTCCTACACAGGACCTGAGATGGAGATTGGACCCACAGAAACTGCAGGGTTTTTTCCCCAGGAAAAGGTTCTCAGTCTTTCCAAATATTTCCAAGACCTTTCTTCCACATCCCATTGCTCTGCAAGGGAGATGCTAAAGACCTTTGGATTCATGTCAGCCTCCATCACTTTGCTTTCTTTGGCCAGACATCACTTGAGGTAAATCCCAATGGTATCTTAAGTCTACGTGGTCCCAGCACTGCCACCCCTTAGACAGTCTGATTCCCCTCCTTCCTTATCTAAAGCAGCTAATGTGGTAGAAGGGACAGGACATCCTCAACCCAGGATTGCCTTTCTAGTCTCCTCCTCCAACAGGTCCACACAGATGCCTCCAATGAGCCATGGGGGGTGGAGGGGCCTGGACGGAATCTCGCAGAATTTAGGGAGAATGCCAGTCTCAGTTCCTGAATGAACACAACCTAAAAGAAATAAGGGCTGGTTCTGTAAGCCCTTTAGATTTGTGCCCACATTTGGAAACCAGGACCCCCTGCAAGTGTTCACAAAAACATCACAGTCATGTGGTACATAAATAAGCATGAAGTCACCAGGTCTTACTAATTATGCAGGTTGGCACAGGAGGCATGGAATTTAGCAAAAGAAATGAACATCTCACACACTGCTATATACTTTCCTTCTGGAGACAGTGTACTAACAAACTGCTTAGGTTGCTCCCTGAGGGATCCCCACAAGTGGACTCTGAACAGGGAGGTCTTCTGGAACCTTAGACTTCAGTGGAGCATCCCTCTGATAGACATTTCTGCTTCATCAAACAACCATCAGCTCCCCCTTTTCTGCAGCAGGGTCCCTTGTCCCACAGCCTGGAGGACAGATGCCTTCTCTTTCCTGTGGACAGGGAAGTTTTTCTATGCCTTTTCTCCTCTGCCTCCTCTTACAAAGATCCTTCTTAAATCGGACAGGGAGTCACGCAGACTCCTCCTACTGGCTCCATTCTAGCTGAGACAACATTGGCTTCCTGTAGTTTTTCATCTAGGAAAGGGAAATCCTAGGAGAATCCCTCTACAGCCAGAGCTTACAGCTCAGCAAAAGCAATTGCTGCTCCATCCAAATCTTCAGTCTCTCAGTCTGAGCTCATAGATGATGGGATGTTAATCCTTCAAAAACATTTTTTTTTCTCTGAAGAGGTTGTACAAGTTCTACAAGAGGTTAGGAGACCCACTACTAGAAAACCTTACACTGCAAAGTAGAAACTGTTTTCTTTCTGGTGTTGCAAACAGAGCCAGTATCCACTCATTGCACAGGTTCCTGTGATTCTGCAATACCTCTGTGATCTTCTTTGATCAGGCCTGTCCTACTCTTCCACAAAAACTAATTTTGTTTGCTGTTAATGCTTGTCTATCTCTTGGTCCCTCAGTTATGACTAGGCCAGAGGTCCAGCTTTTCGTCAGAGGATTTCTGCACCTTAACCCCCCCCCCCCCAAGGAAACCCATCTCTCTCTCCCCCTTGGGATTTTAATTTTGTGCCAGAAAAGCTTCCTCTCCCTCCCTGTGAGCCAGCTGCTGCTGCTGCTTTGAAATCTGTACTTGGAAAACCATCCTCCTCATGGCCTAATCTCTGCCAGGAGAATTTCTGAGGTGGAAGTGCTCATGGCCATTCTCCCCTTTCTCATTTTTCACAAAGACAGGGTGGCTGTCTGGGCTAACCCATCCTGCATGCCTAAGGTAGTGAACAAACAGTCTCTCGGTCATGTCATTCTTCTCCCCACCTTCTTTCCCAATCTCCAAAATGGGAAGAAATGATCTTAATTCTCTAGTGGTTCACAGTTAACTCTCAGTGCTGTCTATTTTTGTCCGATTCAACATATGGGATGTCTGATCTGACTGGATCTGAACTCTGCATCGAATTTGAAGCTTCCTCTGTTTCAGGGCTCCTCCCTTACTAATAATTCCCAGCAGTGCACACCAATGCCTCAGATCTTGTTTGACGCCTGAAGTCTCCAGATGTGTTCTTGAGGGCTTGTATTCTATACATTTTTGAAAACAGTTAAATACTTTTTATTCCTTACTCTTCCTCTACCGGGAGACTCGTCTCCCTCCAGCTTTTAGTGTTATTTTTATAGTTGTAGTCTAGTGGTGTGCTAATAATAATTTAGTTTAGAGTTGTTATTAGCTTAACATGTTCTCTTTGAATAGTGTTTGCTACTTCTTACTAGGGTTACTACTGTTTATAGAGTTTAGAATTGATCAAACTGTAATTTTTGATAATATAGTGTAGTATTTTTTTTCTATTTAATCTCCAGGTTTTATAATGGCAAGGCATGGTGTGTGGGCATAATTTGCCCCCTCAGGATCCAAACACTTTGTGTTTATTGCTTGACTACTGCTGCCCATTTGAACACACAATGCACTTTGTGTACCTCCTTTAGTGCTAAGAAACAAGACAAGGCTCAGTCTTCAGACAAGGATGAAGGAAAAAGAGAAGGGTACAATTTAAAGAAAAGAAAAAAGACGAGCCTCTTCCTGTCTCTGAACAATCCTCTGATCTGTTAGCTCCAGTTGAACCCACACCAAAGTCAGCTAGGAGATCAGAGCTAACAACTTTTCTGTCCTGACCAACCTCCCCTTGGCCCCAGTTTTCTCTGGAAATGGTGAGCCCCAGGTTGCACTCCAGTCTTGCTGGAGAAAAGAGATTCCAGGTCTTCTTCGGTGCCTTCGTCTACTCAGTCATCTTGGAGCTTGACAGAGTATGATGTCGGCAGGATGATGAGAGTTTCTGAAGATGCAGATTCAGCTTGGAGTTTTGTCAGTACTGACTGTCCTGCCCTTCCACTTTTCACCTGTTGCAGTCCATCCTCTGACAGTTCTGGATCTGACCCAATCTGAAGTGCTTCCTTCGGTACAGTCAGTTCTTCAACTTCGACAGCTTCCCTGTCTTCCTCAACTCTAAGCCCCTTGGATTGGGAAGGGGCTTGGAGCCACAGTGTCTGTGCCAAACTCCAGGGGGGGAGGGGGGTTTGACCCAAGGAACTCCCTCTTCCTTTAGGGGCCTTGGTCTCTAGACAGCTCAAATTTGATGTTTACTTCAAGGCTGGGGATGCCAGGAGTCAGGGTTTTTCTCCCCCCCTCCCCCTCTTCCTCTCCCTGAGATCCAGAGAGATCATCTGCTCCCAGTGGCAGCTTTGCCCTTTGAGGGTAGTTGAAAGGGTTTGGGGTTTACCCAAAAAGAAGACACTTTAAGCTTTGTTCCACCCAAATCTCAACTGGATCCTGTGAACTCCCATTTTGTTCTCATCCTGCCAGACCAGGAGAGTCTGCACCACAGGCTTCTGTAACTTGCTACATCTGCTCCTAGTCTAATTCTGAATCTTCTACCTCCCCAGCAGAAGCACTTCACAAGAAACGGACGTGCAAGCAAAAGCACATAGACTTCAGAGTCTGTCATGGAAAGTATGGTTTCAGAAGTTTCATTCTTTGTATGCTAGGATTAATTTCACAAGAAATTGCACACAGCACATTGCATGGTGGATTATCTCACTCTCAGTAACACAAGGGCTACCCTTTCATCCATTTGCACTGACAGCAGTAGTGACCACAGATACCTCCTTTCTAGGGTTGGTGGGGGTGCATTTCGAAGGAAGAATGATCCAAGTTACATGGTCAGATTTGGAGGCCAGTCTTCACATCAGTGTCTTGGAGATGTGGGAGATCCTCCTTGTGTAAGGCTTTCCAGGATGCCCTCCCAAAGTGTGTGATATCTGTACAGTCGGACAATATGGCTGTAGTGTGGTACATCAGCAAATAAGGAGGAACCTGGTCTTATCTCCTGTGTTGAGAAGCCATGAGGGTGTAGCAGTAGGTGATTCTTCACACTGTTTTCTGGTAGCAACACACATTCTGGGGGTGTATCAGCATTTTTGCGGATATGTTGAGCAAGGCTCTTCCAGCTCCTTATAAGTAATCCCTCAATCCAGCTGTAGCCACACTAATTTTCAGACACTGAGGCCAATCTTGCTGGGATCTGTTTGCGTCCTACTTGAACAACAAGTGCAGCAGTTAATTTGCCCTGATCCATCCACAGCGTCAATCACCAAAAGATGCTTTAGTCCACAGCTGACCTCCTGGGTTCCTATATGCTCTTCCACGATTACCCATCTTGAACAAATTAATTCAACAAGTCATTGCAAGGCCAAAGTAATCCTCGTTGCCCCCTTTTGACCCCGATGAACATGGTTTCCATTTTTGTGGCATCTACTAGTATATCTGCCATGGATGCTGGATCAGCATTCAGGCGACCTTTCTCACCCGTCTGGAATGTCTCTACCAGATTCTGTTTGCGTCCTACTTGAACAACAAGTGCAGCAGTTACTTTGCCCTGATCCATCCACAGCGTCAATCACCAAAAGATGCCCTAGTCCACAGCTGACCTCCTGGGTTCCTATATGCTCTTCCACGATTACCCATCTTGAACAAATTCATTCAACAAGTCATTGCAAGGCCAAAGTAATCCTTGTTGCCCCCTTTTGACCCTGACGAACATGGTTTCCATTTTTGTGGCATCTACTAGTATATCTGCCAAGGATGCTGGATCAGCATTCAAGTGACCTTTCTCACCCGTCTGGAATGTCTCTACCGGATCAGTCTACCATGAAACGTGACTGCTTGGTTCGTCCAATTTTGACTATCCAGAGATGCCAGGCTTCCCAGTAATGTTATTGATGTAATAGCAACCTCCCTGAAACCTACTACAAAGAAGATCTATAACAGTAAATGGAAAAAAAATCATTTTTGGGCAACAGCCAAGGTTTTGCGCCCTTTCTCTGTTCCCACTCCATTGATCTTGGAATTTTTCCAGCAAGGATTTAGCTACTGTACCATCAAAGTTCAGATGTCAGCAATTTCCAACTTCCATACTGTAACAAAGGATGCTTCTGTGGCTTCTTTCAAAATGTTGAAGGCTTTTCTTAGAGGAGCTCTTCTACTGCATCCACACATTAAGGATCCAGTGCCTCCATGGGATATTACTGTTATACTCCTGGCCCTAACTCAACCTCCCTTTTTAATTTGCAACTAATGCAGATATTAAGTTTTGGAATTGGAAAACAATTTTCTTTGTTGTCTTTACCTTAGCAAGATGAATTTTGGAGTTGCAAGAGCTCTCATGTAAGCTTCCATACTTGGCTTTCCATTAAGATTAGGTTTCTATCCAAACTAATCCACCCTTCATACCAAAGGTGAAGTCTGTATCAGACTTAAATCAATCAATAGAATTACCTGTGTGTTTTCTCAAGTTTATAAACATATATTATACACATCCTGGATGTGCATTGCCATCTCAGATTCTTTCTGCACAGAGAACAAAAAAACTTAAAAAAGTTACTGTGTCCCACAGATGGGTATCAAATTCCTATGTCTGTGCATCATTGGGTTTGCAGTTACACTCCAAACCTGTGACCTGAGACACTTCTAGGAGACTACCGATTGACGACATTTGTGCAGTAGTGACCTGGTCTACTGTGCATACCTCTGTTATTCGCTGCAAGTTGATGTTCAGTCCAGATCTCATTCTTCTTCTGGCTTCCACTGTCCTCAGGAATGTTCTTCCTCAATATTACCAAGACAGCTTGGGAGTCTGTACCATATGATGAATTGGATGAAAATAAGTCGCATTGGATGCGAAACAATGATAGATCCATGTCTGATTTTTGTCCGGTTCAACCTTTCAGGCCTCAATGCCCCTTCCAAATTATTTGTATGGATAGCTTCAAGATGGTCAGGTGACCACCCCTTTATACCATTTGTGACCAATGTTATCCCATTGTTAACTTCTTGACCTAGTCCATTTCAATTTTCTGTTTTTAGAGAGACTTTTTTTCCCCCCATTAATAGCTGCACACAATTTTACATCAAGCAAACTCAGTTTGAGGTATTGGAGGGCATTGCGGGGAGTTGTGGGTAAATGAAGAATCAGAGCCCTGGGACCAAGGAAGCTTCAAATTCGATGTCAAGGTCGGATCCAGTTCAATCTGATGTCACACATGTTGAACCGGATGAACATCAGACATGTTAGGGTAAGTACATAGCTTTCATTTTTACCTGAACAAAGTTAAATCCTTCAGAAAGAATGACCAGCTGTTTGCATCTTTTATGTCATCTAAACTGGGTCAGCCAGTCTCAAAACAAACTATTGCATCATGGATTTCTAAAACGCTCTCTTTTTGCCACTCACAATATGGTAAGACCCTGCCTTAAGGCAAATTCACTAGGACAAATGCTTCCTCAGGGACATACCACAAAGGAGTAGACCCAAGTCTATTTTAGAGGTGGCTACTTGGTCCGCTGTACACAGTTTTACCAAACACTACAAGGTTGATGCTTTCTCCAAGTCCAGAGCAGCCTTTGCTAGATCAGTCCTATCTGGGCTACTGAAAAATCTTCTACTCAGTAGCCAACAACCATCACCTCAATTCAGCTCTGAGAATCACCCATTTGTCAGGAATACTGCAACAGTGATTTCAGTCGAGACAAAGCACAGTTGTGTAAGAACTTACCATAACAGTAGATGTCCTGCTGATTGGTGTTGCAGTACTCCATTCCACCCGCCATTCTTGCATCTCTCATCTCCATCTTCAGTTCTCTCTCTAGCCTTTGCTCTTTTACACGAGTATGGGAGAGACTTCATACCAGTTCAAGCTGCATCTCATCTAGCTGACCAGTCTTCTCTCTGTGGTCTTCAAGCTGCTGGCTTGGAGGTAGTCTGAGGATTCCTGCTTGTACGACCACCTTTATACACCAATGCATACAGGCTGAGGTCCTGTGTCAGATATACAACCTAGGGGAAGGTAAATCTTTGGAACCTTGACTGGTTGTCAGCGGTGACGACCCATTTCTCAGGAATACTGCAACAGTGGTGAATATAGCATCCATTTTTATGATAAGTTCTTAAACAACTGTACTTTCCTCAACATTGCATGTCATCATAGCAGACGGTCACAAAGTACCTAATATTTGTAGCAACAGACTTCCACTTCCAGTTCTGTGCTTTACCATTTGAGCTATTTACTGCACCAAGAGTTTTCACAAAATGCCTAGCTCTTCAGAACATTGCAGAACTCTAGGAGTCCATGTTTACCTCTGATCCACTTCAGAGACCCTGGACACCTTACAGAGATCATTGTAGACTGTTTTAAGAAGGCAAGTCTTACCCTAATTCTTCAGAAAAAACAAACTTTTTCTCAAATAAGAATCTTTTCCTGGGAGCCATCATAGACTCTTCAGCAGAAAGCTTTCCTTCTCCAATACAAGATTGTCTTCATGACACACTGTTTGACCAGTCTGCTTTCAAAGCAGCTCATCACTACAAGAGAATCCGTGAGGATACTGGGGCATATGACATCACGCATCCTAATGATTCCATTTGCAAAGTTACGCAAGGAAACTTCAGTGGTCCAAACCTTTAGAAACCCTGCTGCCTCTCCTTCCATGCCTGATAAGAGAACTCTTATGGTAGAAACACCATACAAAAGAACCCAGGAGCAAAATTTATTCTGTCAGAAATAGCAAGATGTATCACGACAGACAGCTCAAGACATAACTTGGAGAGCCCACTTAGGTCAGTAAGTACAGAGCATTTGGTCTCCAGAAAAGGAAGTTGCATATAAGCCAAAAGGAGTTACTAGCAGTTTACCTGGCCATAAAAGCCTTTCAACAACATTTTAGCTCAGGGGCACTGCAAATCTGGATAGTCAATGCCATAATTTATGTGGTACATAAACAGTAAAGAACTTTGTCCTATTCCCTGTGCAGCTTTGCCAGAAAAATTTGGATGCTGCCTGATGAGCTAGGGCCAGTCCTTGTAACCTGTTATATTCCAAGCCAAACAATACCCTATCAAATTTAAAGTGGGAGCCTTCTAGACCCCAAAGGATAGATCTTGAAAAAAGAAGTCATTTTGGGTCTGACTAAGTGGTGTATCCCCTCATTAGGACCAGTCTGCCACCCTCCACTACAAGGAATTACAGAAGTTCTGTTGTAGAACACAACAGACAGGAGGTAGGAAGATGGATTAATTCTCCTTCATGTGGAAAAGATGATTCCTGTATGCATTTCCACCCTTGCCACTTATTCCCATGGTACTAACAGAAATTGGGTGGGATAGACCCAGCATGATCCTAGTACCCCCTTCTTGCTGAGATAGTGTTGGTTTTCCTTTCTCCTGACGCACAGTGGGGAGAGATTCTGCACCCTACTGCAGGCGGTAGATCTCCTCTGGCAGATCAGGGGGACCTGTTTTCCATCCCTACCTAGCCACCCACAAGTTGAACTGTTGAAGGATTGGATTTTGACTCCTAGGATGGCAACCTTATCCCTAGCATGTACTCTCCATTCTAAGAGAAGCAAGAAAGCCTAATACCAGGAAATCATGCCTGGCAAAATGGAAATGATTTTCCACCTGGTGTCATAGGCATGGTACTGGGTCCCACTCAAGCTGACATCAGCTCAGTCTTGCAGTACCTGTCAAGCATTTTTACACTAGGCCTTTCCAATTCCAGTGTTCAGGTAAACTGACACTGGCAGATGCATGTACCTTAATGGTGCTCCCCCTATCTTGTCACACCCTTATATGAAACTTTTTATAAAAGGGGTGATTCACTTGAGACCACCCAGAAGGGCACCCATACTACCTCGGGATCTAAATTATGTCTTAGAAAAAATAACTCTGCCTCCCTTTGAACCTGCAGCCACTCTCTCTAAAGATGCTTACCTGGAAAACCACCTTCCTTGTAGTTGTGACTAGGAGAGTTTCTGAGCTACAAGCCCTCGTGTATAGAAAAGTTCACAACCTTCCTTGGGGATAGGTTCACCCTCAGAATAAGCTCCACCTTTATACATAAATTGGGATCAGAACTTATTTTAAACCAGACTATCCACCTGCCAGTCTTGTATCTAGGTGCACAGAACATTGCAGAGCAATTGCTTCATGCTTTAGATGACTATAGGCATGTTAGGCACTATCTAGATGGGACAAAACTTCCCAGTAGAGCAGAGTACTTGATGGTGGCTTTCGCAGAGGGTAGGCAGGGTAAACCAGTCTCCAAACTTTCTCTAAATAGATAGCTAACTGTGTTAAGCTCTGTTACTTACACGATGGAAAGGATTTACCTGGGCATATTAAAGCCCACCCCAGTAGACAGTGCGACTACCACTGCTTTCTAAGGAGTTCCCACCCAGGCTGTCCTAAAGGCAGCCACATGGAACATAGTGCGCACCTTCACAAAACACTACAACTTGGGCAATGCTTCCAGGACAGCTGCAAGTTTTGCTGCAGCCATCCTGCAAATTCTTTTCCTAAGGTCATACAGATGAACCACCACCCAGTTTTTAGCTTTGGGGCTCCTCTCCCAAGAATCTGTAGTGCAGCATCGACTATGAAGAACATAGTGCAGTTGTGCACCACTTACCATAATTATAGATGTTTGAGTAGATCAGTGTTGTGCATACTCCCATTCTCCAACACCTCTCTGCAGCCAGTTTGTCTCTCCCATACTGTATGCAAGGGGCAGAGGAGTTCCCTGCAGATAGACCTCTTATCTCCATCATCCCAATTCTGCTGCTTGTGATTTTTTGCTTTTTCACTCAAATTCAGACAATTGATGAGGTTATTCTGTTGGGCCTGTTGCAGGCTTCTGCTTGGCAGGAAGGCCTAAGAGTCCTTGCTGCAATATTGATCTATCCAAACAGTTATGGTAAGTGGAACACAGCTGTACTTTCTCACTTCTCATGTAACTGACCAGGGGCAATATCCGACTTCTTTACCGACTGGACATGCTCATATAGGACAACAGAGCCCTGGTACTTCCCAACATTCAATGTTTCAGTCTGTGTGAATGATAGTCTTCTGATCTTTCAGGCACCTTTTCTTCCTGAAAACTGTACAGCATGTGTTGGAGAAAGCAAGAAAACCTACTATCTGAGAAATCTTGCATAGCCAAATGTAAAAATTTTCTTTTTGGTGTCTCAAGTGCGGGACACCCCTGGTAATCCAGTAGTTATGTGAATTGCTCAGTTCAGGTCTAGCATATACTTTAGTAAAGGTACATCTCTGTCATTTTAGCCTCTCTGCCACTGGACCAGTCCCCATTTTGTTTCCATTCAGACAGTTTTTAAAGGTGGGGGTTGAGGATTGTACATCAGGCCACCTGGAAAAAAGGTGGCTTGCTCTTAGGACTTGAACGGAATTTCTTCAAAAAACAAGTAATCTCCGTGGTTTCCCCGAAGTCTCAAAACAACCCACTAAAGTGTAGTGGGTCTAAAAACAAAACAGTGTAAAACTTCTCTGTGTGGAAGATTTTCAGTCCATATATTTCTAGTTAATCACTGTATATTAATCGGATCAGACAATAGTAGTAGAAGTAGCGAACGTAAACTTGTCAAGTCAAAAAGTAATAATAGAAAATATATAATTCTACAGCATTACTAAGTATTCGAAAGTAATCCAAGCAAGGCAGGCAGTCTGTTTCCAGTCAAAAATCCTTTAAGTACACAGACAAGCGATCCAAGTAAAACAAAAATAGAGTAATAATTTCCTCACAAGCTTTCTAAATATATATATATATATATATATATATATATATATATATATATATATATATATATATATATATACTTTTTATCAGGCATGGGAGTGGTTTATTATGCTGTAAAACAAAGTGTTATTGGTACACATGTTAAATTCACATCCCTTCCCCCATCAGTGTGACATTCGAGCTGGTCCTGCCCTACCTAGTAGCTGTCATAATAATATATAGCCCTAATGTACTTTAATGGTACATCTTATTTAACCAAATTATTAAGTAGATTATTAAGTCTGTGATTTTATACAAGGCAATATACTACATGGCTGGAAATATATCAACCTTAGTTCATTTTGCGATCAAAAATTATAAATATATACATATACATTTTGCATGTAAAAATCAGTTTCTATTTTCATAACCTATTGTTAACAAAGATCACTTTCATCCTTCTAGACTTCTTCAGGTCTGTGTACAAGAACCCTAAAAACCTATATAATTGTATAATTAGTTAGTATTGTTATTACCATCATTTTGAATAAAGTGGAAAAAAGAGAACCAGAAAAAAATATATATGTATGATGATGGAAACAAAATATACACTTAAATTTCAAATGATTTAAAATGGTATTTAAAACCAATTTGTAGAAAAAAAATAAAATAAAATACAATTAGTCATGTAACTCAAAAAGCCAAATGCAGTGCTGCTATCAGTTAAGGCAGGAGACTCACGTAAACATAAAAGAGAGCAATCCAAATCCAAGTGTGTGACCCTCCAGTGGCAATAAAACGAAAAGCAGAAATTCAAAGGAACTTCAAATAAGATGCATTCATAAAAAATAATAAAGTTTATTCCAATGAGTGAGCGCTTTCGCCATAGGCTTCTTCAGACTCTTAAAACAATGAATAAAACTGTTTGAATCATTTTTAAACCATCCTTAAGTTTCCTATTGGACATTACAAATTGATATGTCACATGTTATCTTGTCTTAAAAGAACAGATACTCAAAAAAGTTAACATCGTTAAATGCAACAATATTTAGAAGGAAAACTTCCATCCAAATATACAATTGATGATCAGAATGTCCATGCAAATAAGTAAAAAATATATATGCATATACCCTGATACATTCTAAAAAATAAAAGGAGCATTGTGCTTGGTCCTATATCATTCTACAAACATTAAAAAACTGTTGCTACATTCATTAAAAACCCTGAACATTCTCTTTCCTCAAGGTGTTAAAAACATTAAAATCCACAGATAAACAGCGAGTATTATCGCATTTCAATATCTAGCATCTCTACTAAGATAGTGGTGTGTCAAATGCAACTTTGCATATATCAGGTTAATAAACTAATATAGCGAGAACTCTGTGCTAAAAGTGTAAGCGTACCTTTACCACTAAACAACATAGCGAATATAATGTATTTCGCGATGTGCCTCATCAAGGAGTCAGACCTCATCATATCGGTGAAAGGCTGTTGTCCAAGATTAAAAAATTCCACAAATAGGAACCTCTTAGATTCCACGTAAAACAAACTGTTTACAAATTGTAAAGTGCCGTGTGCTGTAGGAACTCTAAATGCAATTGAGTACAACCTAACTTCATGCGCTATGGTAACTCAACGTGCGGTGAGCACGTTCTAAGCATCTAAGCACTGAACAACAGAAACAATGTTTAAATTTCTAAGAAATAAAGGTGAGCCTATATTCCTGCTGTCCTGTGCCTAAAGTAGACAGTATATGTAAGCACGATTATGCCCTAGAAGCATATATTGATCACAAAGTGTCACTATTTAAAACAATGAAACGTGTACATATTAATGAGTACACTTATTAAAGTGTTCGCTAAACATGGCAGAGATGGCATTAACTAATACAATATAAAAAGATAAAAACAGATAAATAGTGGAGCGCTAGGCGTAACACACAAAAATTGACACAATGAGGCTTATATGGAAGTAGTTGCTTTTTTACTAGTTAGGGACCCTATCATCTATGGAGCTTTATACTTAGGTATTATTATATGTGTGCTTCGTACTAATTTCAAGCCTCATTGTGTCAATTTTTATGTGTTACGCCTAGCGCTCCACTATTTATCTGTTTTTATCTTTTTATATTGTATTAGTTAATGCCATCTCTGCCATGTTTAGCGAACACTTTAATAAGTGTACTCATTAATATGTACACGTTTCATTGTTTTAAATAGTGACACTTTGTGATCAATATATGCTTCTAGGGCATAATCGTGCTTACATATACTGTCTACTTTAGGCACAGGACAGCACGAATATAGGCTCACCTTTATTTCTTAGAAATTTAAACATTGTTTCTGTTGTTCAGTGCTTAGATGCTTAGAACATGCTCACCGCACGTTGAGTTACCATAGCGCATGAAGTTAGGTTGTACTCAATTGCATTTAGAGTTCCTACAGCACACGGCACTTTACAATTTGTAAACAGTTTGTTTTACGTGGAATCTAAGAGGTTCCTATTTGTGGAATTTTTTAATCTTGGACAACAGCCTTTCACCGATATGATGAGGTCTGACTCCTTGATGAGGCACATCGCGAAATACATTATATTCGCTATGTTGTTTAGTGGTAAAGGCTTACACTTTTAGCACAGAGTTCTCGCTATATTAGTTTATTAACCTGATATATGCAAAGTTGCATTTGACACACCACTATCTTAGTAGAGATGCTAGATATTGAAATGCGATAATACTCGCTGTTTATCTGTGGATTTTAATGTTTTTAACACCTTGAGGAAAGAGAATGTTCAGGGTTTTTAATGAATGTAGCAACAGTTTTTTAATGTTTGTAGAATGATATAGGACCAAGCACAATGCTCCTTTTATTTTTTAGAATGTATCAGGGTATATGCATATATATTTTTTACTTATTTGCATGGACATTCTGATCATCAATTGTATATTTGGATGGAAGTTTTCCTTCTAAATATTGTTGCATTTAACGATGTTAACTTTTTTGAGTATCTGTTCTTTTAAGACAAGATAACATGTGACATATCAATTTGTAATGTCCAATAGGAAACTTAAGGATGGTTTAAAAATGATTCAAACAGTTTTATTCATTGTTTTAAGAGTCTGAAGAAGCCTATGGCGAAAGCGCTCACTCATTGGAATAAACTTTATTATTTTTTATGAATGCATCTTATTTGAAGTTCCTTTGAATTTCTGCTTTTCGTTTTATTGCCACTGGAGGGTCACACACTTGGATTTGGATTGCTCACAATTAGTCATGTAAACAATGTGGCAATTTAAGTTCCAGGCACTTTTAATTGAACAGTAGTAGTTTAGTCCAGGCTTTCTAAAAGAGTTCAGCTTTAATTGCCACATGAGTTCATGTTTCTCCAGAATATTTGGGATGTCTCCTTCAAGATCACCCATGTCTATGCGATCCAGGATCTGGAACTTAAAACCTGTGTGTCTTTTATGAAGAGAAAGGTGTTTGGCTAGTGCATTATTTTTACATCCAGAGTGGATTTCTGACAGATGACATGAAATCCTTCGCTTGAGTTTATTTACAGTCTTGCCCACATAGAATGCATCACATTCATTGCACTGTGCCCTGTAAATTACTTTTTTAGTGTTACAGTCACCCCCTGCACTGGTTTTAATGATCTTCTTTAAATAAGGGCAATAAAAACTATCATCTTGCTGTATAAATATACAAAATGTATAATCAGTTTCACATCTTTTAGTGCTTTTCTCACATGGTCTATGTTTAAATTCAACAAAATTTCTAATATTCCTGGCCTTCCTATAAACAAATGATGGGGCTTCACCTAAGATGTTAATCAGAAAAGGGTTTCCTGTGACAATATCCCAGTTTTCTTCAATAATATTTTTGATACTGTGATAATCCAAAGTGTATGTCAGGATGCAGCTATTTTTGCATTTGTTATTCTCTGTGGGATTACTTAACATTTTTCTACTGGGGAGGTTGAGTGAAGGTGCTTCAGTCCTTTTCAGTTCTATAATGGGTTCCAGGATGTTTTTTAACATCTGACTTTCATAGCCTCTCACTAGAAAATCATTCTCTAAGTTGTTCAGGTTTCTCAAAAATGGTTCCATCTCTGTGGTAATTTGAGCTAATCTATAGCCTTGGGATTTCACTACATTATACTTGGTTTTTGTAGGATGTAGACTTTTACTGTGGAGTAATAAGTTAACCCTTGTTGGTTTTCTGAATAGATCAGTGGTGATTCTGTTATTGTTGGTGTCCTTGGAAATCTGCATATCTAAGAAAGTGGTTGAAGTACAGCTATGGGAAGAGGTAAACTTCTGGAAGGGGGTTGTTTGATTGAGATAAGTGATAAAATCTCCAAGCTGCAAGGTGTCACCTTCCCACACAATAAAGAAATTGTCAATAAAACGTAAATAGCATGTGATATACTGCATGTAGTCTGTGTTGTTTAACACAAAGTCCTCCTTCCATTTGCCCAGGGCTATGTTAGCTATGCTGGGAGCCATGGCAGCCCCCATTGCTATACCAGTTTTTTGTTTGTAGTGTTTGCCATTGAAAGTAAAGAAATTGAAATCCAGTACAAGATTAATGAGCTTGCTTAACTTTTGCAGTTGTGCCCGTGTACCCTGATCATGTTTCTTAAAAGACTCCATAGCTGCTGTTATACGGTAATTGTGAGGGAGCACTGTGTACAAGGATTCCACATCAATAGTTACCAAAATACTGTCAGCTTCCACTGTAATGTTTTTTTTTTTCATCAAAAAATTCATTGAATCTCTTAGGTATGACTTTTTCAGCAAGTAATCAAGGTAAATGGCTGTGGCTTCAGTAATGGAACCTCCACTTGCTACCACCGGTCTATAATGTGGGTTTTCTCTGTTCTTGTGTGGCTTTGGTATTCCAAAAAAGTAAGGTAAACGTGGGCATGGGCTCCATAAATAATTATAAAGATTTTCAGTGATAAGTTTTTCTTCCCATAATGTGGTGAGATTAGTGATTAAAAGTGCACTGGAACTTAGAAAATTGCCACATTGTTTACATGACTAATTGTATTTTATTTTATTTTTTTCTACAAATTGTTTTTAAATACCATTTTAAATCATTTGAAATTTAAGTGTATATTTTGTTTCCATCATCGTACATATATATATATTTTTTTCTGGTTCTCTTTTTTCCACTTTATTCAAAATGATGGTAATAACAATACTAACTAATTGTACAATTATATAGGTTTTTAGGGTTCTTGTACACAGACCTGAAGAAGTCTAGAAGGACGAAAGTGATCTTTGTTAACAATAGGTTATGAAAATAGAAACTGATTTTTACATGCAAAATGTATATGTATATATTTATATATAATTTTTGATCGCAAAATGAACTAAGGTTGATATATTTCCAGCCATGTAGTATATTGCCTTGTATAAACTCACAGACTTAATAATCTACTTAATAATTTAGTAACTAAGATGCACCATTAAAGTACATTAGGGCTATATATTATTATGACAGCTACTAGGTAGGGCAGGACCAGCTCGAATGTCACACTGACTGGGGAAGGGATGTGAATTTAACATGTGTACCAATAACACTTTGTTTTACAGCACAATAAACCACTCCCATACCTGATAAAAAGTATATATATATTTAGAAAGCTTGTGAGGAAATTATTACTCTATTTTTGTTTTAATTGGATCGCTTGTCTGTGTACTTAATAAAGGATTTTCGACTGGAAACAGACTGCCTGCCTTGCTTGGATTACTTTCGAATATTTAGTAATGCTGTAGAATTATATATTTTCTATTATTACTTTTTGACTTGAGTTTACGTTTGCTACTTCTACTACTATTGTCCGAACTGATTAATATACAGTGATTAACTAGAAATATATGGACTGAAAATCTTCCACACAGAGAAGTTTCTTGCACTGTTTTGAAATGAATTTCTTCAGAACAAAGTTCTTCTTTTGAACCTGCAGTCAGTCTCTGCTCTAAGATTTCTAACTTGAAACACTGCTCAGCTGGTAGCTCTAATGGATGGATAACTAAGTTGGAGGCCCTCATGCCTGTCCAGCCCTTTATGATCTTTCACAGAGATAGAATGAATTTCTATACCAATCTTTCCTGTATGCTTAAAGTTGTTTCTGAATTTTCTTTAGGCTGTCCAACTCTGTTTTTTATTTGTTTTGTTTTTTTTATCCTCGCCCTCAAAATGAATTGTAAGCAAGGGAGTGTTCCCCATTGCCTTGATGTCCTTAGACTGCTGGGATAATATCTGGACAAAACTAAGGATTTTAGAAAATGTAACCAAATGTATGTGTGCCCCATGATGATAAAAAGAAAGGCCAGCCAGTATCTAAGCAAGCCATTTCTAGATGGCTGTCTCTTGTTCAGTTTTGCTGTTCTATCCATGGCAGATGTCTACATCCTTGGTTATGTAGCAACACACCTAACAGTGGCAACAGATGGCTGCCAAACCACGGATCAGGCTGCATTCACTTAACTTTTTCACTCCATATTTACTAGGACATTATTGCCAAGTTGTCTTTATCTGTACTATGGTAGTGATTGGGCTGTTGGAGTGTGTATAGGTGATGTGAATTTTCTCTGTGTACTTCTTGCCAATTGCCCACGTTCAAATGGCTCAAACAGTATGGTGGTCTTAGTTTGGTGAAGGTCTACAAACTGAAGGACTTTTTGGTTCCAGAAAGATGAGCAACAAAAATATCGCCAGTTACTTCGCTCTTCAATAAGGATGATAAAAACACCATTTAGCTAGAATAAAGGAATTTTTTGAATACATTAATGGCACTACTGATTTTTTAAAATTCACCATGAACGACGCTAGTGATAGGATGGACTACTTAGATGTATTATTTTTTAAAAACCGGGAACTGAATAAATTTGAATCAACATTTTTTGTAGAAAATCCATGTATTCCAACTCTTTGTTGCATTGCTCTTGTTGACTCCCACTTTAAAAAAAAAAACAAAAAAACAAACAAAAAAAAAGGCCTTGGTAAAAGAGATGGTGGATTTAGCCAGGATGGTTTCCTAAGACATGTTTTTTTTATGATGAATGTGGAAAAACTATGCCCGATACTGGTCGAGGGGTTATCCCAAGACCTTTGTTAAGAATATATAGCAGATGAAGTCCAGCATGAAAGGCTAAGTGAAATTTATCATTCCCTTCTGGGTAAAAATGAATTTGTTTTTCATAGAGACGAGCAACATGTGGGAAGGGTTGTGTTGAATTGAGCCTGTATCTTGACTTTGATTATGGACTTTCGGGCTGTTAAAAAGGTAATTTGTAAGCATATTTTCTGTTGACAGTTCAGCAGGTAGGAGAAAGCAGTAAGGGTTGTATACAAGAAGGACTCCTGATGTTCATCGTGTTAATCTGCTGCAGTCATTACACTTAGGTTATCCTGCCGTCAGACAGTTCCCCAGTCGGCCCGAGTTCCAAAGTCTTGGTCCGGTGTCGGTTGCTGTCGCCTCCTCCCTGACGTCAGTGCGACAGGGGTATATAAGATGCAGCCGACGCCATTTTCTTCAGTCTTTCTTGCCGCGCGGTGCCGGAAGCAAAAGCAGTTTGCAAGTGCCGGTCGGCCGACTCTTGAGATTTTCATTCCAAATCCAGAACCGAAGTCTTCTACAAAGCTAAGTACCCCTTTGGGGAAACTTTTTCTTGCCTCAGACCAATGTCAGTAAAAGTTAATAACTGTATTTCTTGTGGGAAGCAAACACCTCATAAGGATTTCCATTCTTATTGTATCCCATGCCTAGGCCCAGACCACGACGTCACTGGTTGTCAGTTTTGTGCTAGGTTTAACAAGCGCACTATTAAACGTCTGTTTGATTTTGTCCGACATTACTTTGCCAGAAAATTTAATTACACCATTCCGTCAGAACGTCCGACGACTGGAATTCATAAAAAGCGCAAAGACAAGGATAGGCATCCGAGGCCCAAAACTGATGACGAAGCCTCTTCTAGGCCAGTCGCCGGTTCTCCGGTTTTCAGCGAGGCGCCTTCACAGCCCCTGACGACCGCTTCTGCAGAACCACAGGCCGCCTCCGACTCCCTCGTGGAGATGGCTGGGCCTTCGGAAGCAAAAAGTTTTTCAGACTACCGAAACCGACCCTGCTGAGGGATCCAGAGTAGCTGAGCAACCCGCAGCTTCAGAGGGTGTATTCAGACCTACTCAGCCAAGCATTAAACCCTCTTCTAAGTCTAAGCCTCCTTTAAAAACAAAGAAACAAATGCAGTTTCCAGGACAGGCCTCCATGCCTAAGAAACAAATGCTCAAAATGGCTGAAGACCTAATCACTCTGATCAGGGGGTCCCATCCGCCACCTGATAAAAGGCCTAGACAGGATGCAGACTGACTCATCCCGACCAGGTGTCCATTTCCTTAGATTCATCCTCAGACCTAGGATATTCTTTACCCCCTTATGAGGATTCTGATGCTGAGGAATCAATTCCATCAGCCTCTCCGCCAGAGGATTACTCCTTTGGGAAAACTTTACATACCATGAGGGAGCATTTCCATTGGGAAGGCCAGGATTACTCAGAATTCAAGAAAAGGCTCAGAGACTTCCTATTATTACCTCAACCCAGACCCCTTGCTATTCCGCCAGTGTTAGATATTGTGGATGATGTGTATACTGAATCCAGCTTAAATCCTGATTCCTTACCTCCAGCTCCAGTTAAACCTGACCGGTATTACTGAGTCCCTGACGCACACAAATTTCTATGTAAAAGCCCTGTTGCAGACCCTGAAACTATTTCTCAGGGGCCCAAAGGGGTTAAGGCCTCATCAGCAAAGAATCCAGTTCCCTCTGACAGATTCCAGAGCATTAGACAGATGGGGAAAGAAAGTATATACATCTGCAACTTTAGCAATGAGAGCCTTAAATTGCCAGTTTCACATGCTAAAATATCAGCAATTTCTGATGTCTCAGTTGAAACAAAAAATGCTTCCAGATACAGATCCTCCTAATTTTAAAGAAATGCAGAATTTATTGCATGCAGCTGAACAAGTGGGAAAACATACTTTGCAATGTGGTTTTGATTCTTTAGAGGCCTCCTGTAGAGCAGCAGTTACAGGCTCTGTCATTAGAAGACATGCATGGTTAAAAGAACATACTTTACCAGATCATGTTAAAGCTAAACTACTGGATGCACCTTTGCAGCATGATGTCTTATTTGGAGTTAAGGCAGAAGAGGTATTAAAGAAAATGGTATTAAAGAAAATGGAGGATAAGGCAAAATCTATGCAAACAGTGAAGGATTTCTTACATGTTCAGCCTCCTCGATTTAGTAGAAACTGGCCAACAAAGAATTGGTCCTTTCCAGTTATGGACAGACCTCAAAGGGGCAGATACAGATGTCCAAGAGGTAGAGGTCAGCCACAAGGTCCTTACAGGCCTCAACAATGGGGTGCATCAGGCCAGAAAGAAGGGGAAGACAGGCACCAGCCATATAAAAAACAGTCCCAGTGACTTCCCACTACAGCTGCCAAACAACTCTTGGCAGCCCCCTTGGGAGGAAAACTGGCACTTTTCTATCACAATTGGCATATGATCACCAAAGACAAATGGGTTCTCAATATAGTATCGCAAGGTTACAGGTTCCACTATCACACTCTGCCAAGGTTAAAAGGAATGCCAAATCTGCCACCAAATCAGTGGGCAGAGGCTCAAAAACAAATTACAGCACTCATGAACATGGGAGCTATTCAAAAGGTACCACCACAGGAACAAGGTCAAGGATTTTACTCAAGACTCTTTCTGGTTCCCAGGAAAGACAAAACCTGGAGGCCCATTCTGGGTCTTTCTTCTCTAAACACTTACCTGTATGTTCCGAAATTCAAAATGTTGACATTACAGCAGCTTCTTCCCATGCTGGGGAAGCAAGCTTGGCTCGTGACCTTGGACCTCAAGGAGGCATACCTGCATGTCCCTATCAGACAAAACTGCAGAAGATACCTCAGATTCATAGCTGGTCCAATGCACTACCAATTCTCAACACTGCCCTTTGGTTTATCTACTGCGCCCAGGATCTTCACAAAGTGCCTGGCACCAGTAATAGCATTTTGCAGACAGAAAGGAATTCAAATTTACCCGTACCTGGAAGACTGCCTGATTCAAGCAGAGAGCAAGGACATTCTTCTAAAGCATCTGGCGTTTGTAAAAAGTTATTAAGTTGCCTGGGGTACACAGTAAACGAAAAGAAATCAAAACTAGTGCCCTCACAAGAGATAATATTCCTGGGTGCCAGCTTGAACACAATGGCCCAGATGGCTTATCTCACACCAGACAAGCGAGGACAACTGACTCAGTACTTTCAATTGATGGCAAGAAAAATTCTGCAGGCCTTGGGCTACATGGCATCTTGCATACTACTAATTCCATATGCCATACTGCATATGAGGAAACTACAGTGGTACCTAAAGAGTGTATGGTGTCAACACTGTCAAAGTTTGGAAACAGTTATACCACTAATTCCTTGCCTTCCAACAGGAGTTTCGATGGTGGGCTCAAGCATGTCACCTCAGCAAGGGGCAGCCTTTTACTCAACCCACAGCCAAGCAAACACTGACAACAGATGCATCGGATTACGCCTGGGGAGCACATATGGCAGGAAAATGTATTCAGGGCAAGTGGCCCGCAGAACAAAGGCATCTTCGCATCAACCAAAAAGAGATGCTAGCTGTACAAAATGCCCTTATAGCTTTCAAGGACCTGCTGCATCCAGGACAACTACTACTAAAGACAGACAACACCACAGTTATGTGGTACATAAACAAGCAAGGGGGCACTCATTCCTACCCCCTCTGCAGACAAGCCATGACCTTGTGGAACACAGCTATAAACTATCAAGTTCATCTACAAGCACAGTTCCTGCCAGGAGAGAAAAACACACTGGCAGACGACTTAAGCAGAAATATCATGGATCCCCACAAATGGGAATTGAATCCACAAATATTCAGAATGATAACACAGAAATGGTGGAGCCCGGACGTAGATCTTTTTGCATCCCCAATGAATTGCCAGCTACAGAAATTCTGCACAAGGAGTTACCATCCACAAGCATGGAAAGTGGATGCACTCTCATTCAGCTGGAAAAACCTAAAAGTATACGCTTTCCCACCACTGCCTCTTCTTCCAAAGGTACTCAAAAGCCAGGCAAGAGGAGCCAAAGATGATCCTGATTGCACCAGACTGGCCACGCCAGCACTAGTATCCAATCTTAAAAAACTTAGCACAAGGTCCACCCTGGATTTTGCCTCCAATACCACATCTGCTGTCTCAGCACAACAGTCAAATACTCCACAGCCAGCTAAAGACCTTAAACCTAGCTGCATGGAAGATACATTAGCCAAGCAAGCAGTGCCTCTCTCCAAAGCTGTTATGGATGTCATCCTGGAGGCCAGAAGGCCTAGTACCAGGAAAGCCTATTCGGATAAATGGAAGAGATTCTGTGCCTGGAACCAGGCTCACAGCCTTGACCCTCTTGTGCCAAACATTCCTCAGATACTACAATATTTGACTGAGATGCTGGACAAAGGCCTCTCCTTTTCATCCATCAAGACCAACGCCTCTGCCATCTCTGCTCATTACAACACGGATCCACCAATTTTCTCTAATCCATGTTAAAACAGTACCTCAGAGAGGCAAAAAACATAAGACTGCCCCGTAGAGCACCTACTCCAACTTGGGACCTCAACTTTGTTTTGGAAAAATTAACTTTACCTCCTTTTGAGCCAGCTAGCACAGCAGAATTAAAATATATCTCTTGGAAAACTGCTCTGCTCCTGACAGTAACATCAGCACGAAGAGTTTCAGAATTACAGGCACTAATGGCATTGGAACCTTTCCTCATCTTCCACCAGGACAGGGTGTCCTTAAGAACTAACCCTACATTTATGCCTAAGGTGGTTTCAAGTGCGTCTCTAAACCAAACTGTTCACTTGCCAACTTTTTATCCAAAACCACAGAATAAAGGGGAGAGATTTCTGCATTCATTGGACATTCACAGGCAGTTACGCTTCTACTTGGACAAAACCAAAGCTTTCAGAAAATCTGAGCAATTATTGGTAGCATATGCTGCAGGAGCACAGGGAAAAGCCATTTCAAAACAGACTATTTCCAAATGGATAGGACATTGTATACGTTTCTGCTATACGCACCATGGAAAACCTGTGCCTACCAGCATTAGATCTCACTCCACCAGGGCAACAGCCACTTCAACGGCCTACCTCAGAGGAGTACCTACCAAGGATATTTTGGAAGCAGCAACATGGAGCTCTGTGCATACCTTCACCAAGCATTACCATCTGCCTCTATACTCATTCCAGAGCTGGCTTCGCCTCTGCAGTGCTGTAGGGCCTTATAGCCACCCCTAATGCATTATAGAACCAGCCATCCTACCTCAGCTTTGGGATTCTACCCAAGTGTAATGACTGCAGCAGTGTAACACGATGAACATAGTACAGTTTTGTACCTACCATAAATGTAGATGTTAGAGTGTACACACTGCCGCAGTCCAGGTTACCCTCCCTCCTTCCCCTCTTTCTTGTTCGTACGTACGTAGGTCTTCTACCCTTTACTACCTATGGGGAGTATTTGCTGGTACCTGAAAGTTGTTATTTGCTTTTCTTATGTATGTTTTATTATCAGTTTGAATTGCCTACCTATTTGGGGGCATCTGACATCTGGGGCAAGAAAAACTGAAGAAAATGGCGTCGGCTGCATCTTGTATACTCCTGTCGCACTGACGTCAGGGAGGAGGCGACAGCAACAGACGCCGGACCAAGATTTTGGAACTCAGGCCGACTGGGGAACCGCCTGACGGCAGGATAACCCAAGTGCAATGACTGCAGCAGTGTGTACAATCTAACATCTACATTTATGGTAGGTACAAAACTGTACTTTTTAAAAACCTTCTTGAGCGGTACAAGGAAGTTTGCATCTCCCCAGGTATGAGAACCTGTGGATGTTGCAACCGATGTCACAGGATTTTGAAAAGTAGTACACTCATTATTAAGGAATATGGTGAAGTGCTTATCATACATAAATGCCATTGTTTTATTTATACAAAAAAAATTAAAGTGCTTTAAAAGCCAGAATTTATCAGCATTTTATGACATTAAAAAAGGGAATGAAAGGAGCACTTTCTTTAAACATATTAAAAACAACAAATGGACATGTATCTGTGTAATAGCCTAGTACCAACCTATGAATACATTATCTATCGGCCTTAGGGCCTATACAAGCATAGCCATAACAATTCCCTGACTATTTTTTCCCAGAATATTTACTTCCCTGGTCCCCTGTCTAGCAGGGCGACTGACGTGATCCCCAGGGTGAATTTCCTGTCTCGCGTCCAATCGTCAAGGTTCCTTTTGAAGAGGGCCAAAGAGGCGCTCAGCTTGGCATGTATGGGCAGTCTATCCCAGAGTATGGGGAGTCTCTGGGTCAGGAACCTATCCCTCCAGCATGTTTTGTTCATTGTGATGACCAGGTTTAGATCCCTGGAGCATGTTGCTCTGAGGGATTGGGATTTCTTTAAGTGTAGCATGTCCAACAGCTCTGGGTTTGACATGGCCTTGTTTGTTAAGCAGAGATCGCCTCTGAGTAGGCAATATGCGACCGAGTATAGCTGGAGTTTTAGATAAAAAAGGGGGAGCATGGAAGGGTTGGCTTGAGGTAAAAGAACTGAAATGGCAATTAAAGACCACTGCCACTGGTAAGTATGACTTAAATGAGCTGGTTTCTGTCAGCAGTGTTTTAAGATGCAAGGCAACCCTGTAAAATTGTGGATGTTAACAGTGTTTTTCGAAAGGAAGTGCTTGTGTTACTTTTTGTAACAAATCTTTTCAAGAAACATGTTCATAGACCTACTATGTTTAGCGTGCAATATCCAGGTGTCCTTGTTTTTAAAAAAGTACAATTTTTAAAGCACAACAGTTTTGGTTTTTAAAAAAGTACTATTTTTAAAGCACAACAGTTTTGGTTTTATAACTATATTTTGAAGTCAAAATACTTATTCAACATAAACTGCATGAACCTGAGTGGGTTTTCAGGTGCTTGTTACTTTGTTAATGAGATGGGTGGAGGTAAGGTTATTTAAGGACAGGAGTAGAGTAAGCACTTATTCTGATGAAGTCCCATTAACCAGGACAAAAGTGCTCAATGAGTTTTCAGTGAGATTTATTTTCATAAATGTTTTCTGTTTTTAAATGGTGTTTTTATCATCCTTGGAGTAAAATAACTGGAGAGCCGTCTGTTGCTTGTTTCTTTGGTTTGGAGTTTTGGTTTTGCTCTTGGTGTTTTCGGTTTCTGGTTCCAGAGAGGAGACTGCTTCCCAGGTTGATGCTTTTTAGATGTCCTTCATGGATGCATCTGCAGTCATAACAAGTGGGTTGTCCTGTCGTCAGGCAGCCCTGCAGTCGGCCGGATTCCAAAGTCCGGGTCCGGCTTCGGCTGATGTCGCACTCCACCCGACGTCATCTCTGTTGGTCTTAGGGTATAAAAGCATCAGCCGACGCCATTTTCCTCAGTCTTTCTTGCCGCGTGGCGCCCGAAGCAGAAGCTGTTCGCAAGTGCCGGTCGGTCGGATCCAGAGATTACTTCTACCGAATACTACTTCGAAGACTTCTAAAGCTAAGTACCCGTTGGGACTCTTTCTTGCCTCAGCCGATGTCAGAAAAAGTTAACAATTGTTTAACCTGTGGGAAACAAATACCTCATAAAGATTTCCACTCTTACTGTCTGCCTTGTTTAGGCCCAGCCCACGGCGTAGCAGCCTGTTCGGCCTGTGCCTCTTTCAACCGAGCGGCTTAGGCGTCGGTCGGAGTTGCAGAACAGTTTTTCGGTACTGATTTTGCGTACATTATGCCGTCGGATCCTCCGACTACCCAATCTTCAAAAGCAGAGATAAAGACCGACACTCGCGGTCCGCGGTTTCGGCGAAACCACGGCAAAGCAAACGAGTGTCTCGGTTTCGCGAAACCGAAAACTGCTCAAAGTACAGCTGAACCTATTCTTACAACTGAGGCCCCTGCTACAATTCTTGAATCGACCTCAGAAATTTTACCCACTACGGTGGTTGACTTATCAGACACCATCCCTTGGATGTCTCTACCCCAGCACGTGGTGCTGCTAGGCCTCCAGCAGCCATGTCCATTAAGGCCTTCGCCAGGGCTAAAGCAGCCAAGACTACTAAATCAGTGCCTGTTAAACCCCCTCATCCAGGCCCTCTTCTAGTTCTCAAATGCTTTCTTTGGCAGAAGATTTAATTTCTTTAATTAGAGGATCTCAATCTCACCCAGACAGGGCCTCTCAGCCCCCAGAGAAGAGACCTAGGGCAGAGCCCCTGAGCCAGTGTCTTCTGATGATTCTGCTGATGAATCAGACATAACTGACCAGCCTGAGGCTCCCTTCTCCAATTTTGAAGATTCTGATGCTGAAGAATCCATTCCAGCTGCTTCCCCACCAGAAGAATTCTCCTTTGGGGAAACCTTGCATGCCATGCGAGAACAGTTCCAATGGCAGCAACAGGATTTTTCAGACTCCAGAAAAGACTTAGGACCTTTCTGCACCTCCCACAGCACAGGCCCTTAGCTATACCTCCTGTTCTCTCTGTGGTGGATGATGCTTTCAATGATGTTTGCTCCGCTCCAGATTCTTTACCCCAGCCCCTGCCAAACCAGACAGATTTTACAGGGTGCCAGATACTCATCACCACCTTTACAAGGCCCCACTTGCAGACCCAGAAACTATATCCCAGGGTCCCAAGGCAGTAGCACCCACCACGGGTAAAAACCCTATTCCTTCTGAAAGGGAAGCAAGGTCACTAGACAGATGGGGTAAAAGGTCTACACTTCAGCTACTCTCTCAGCTAGAGCTTTAAACTGTCAGTTTCACATGATACAATACCAAGAGTTTATGCTTGATCAGTTAACTAAAAACTAACTACTGATGAATCTCTTGATAAGAAATATGTATTAGAGATGGTAAATAACATACAACAGGTTAGCAACCATTCCTTAAAATGTGGCTATGATGCACTGGAGGCTTCATTTAGATCAGCCATGACAGGCACAGTGATAAGAAGGCATGCATGGCTAAAGGAACAAGCTTTACGGATCATGTTAAAGCTAAGTTGCTAGATGCTCCTATGGACAAGACAAGTTTGTTTGGTACACCTGCCCAACAGGTTATGAAGAAAATGGAAGAAAAGGCAAAATCTGTTCAAACTGTTAAAGATTTCTTGCAGGTTCAACCCCAAGGTTTAGCAGGAACTGGCCTGCCAAAATTGGTCCTTTCCTGACTCCACAAAATTTCAAAGGGGCAGGAATAGGCGTTCCAGAGGCAGAAACCAATCCAGAGGAGGTGCCTACAGAGGGCGACAGTGGCAAGGTAACAACAGAGGCACAGACACAGCCACTGCCACTACATCAGCACAACCACAGTGACTTAATCCTAAATCCGCCTACCAGGGAACAAATAGCAGCTCCTCTAGGCGGAAAGTTAACCTTATTTTCAAAGAACTGGCACTACATAACAAAAGACAAGTGGATTTTACAAACCATAGATCAAGGTTACGGTTTCACTTCCACACTTTACCAGTCAAAGAGGAATGCCAAATCTACCTCCAAATCAAAAACAGAGGCTCTACGCCAGATAATGGAGTTAGCAAACATGAGAGCTGTGGAAAGAGTGCCAACAGCAGAACAAGGAAAGGGGTTCTACTCCAGACTATTCCTAGTTCCAAGAAAGGAAAAAGTTGGAGACCAATTCTCGACCTGTCCACCTTAAATACATACATCATTGTCCCAAAATTCAAAATGCTGACCCTACAGCAACTTCTTCCCATGCTGGGCAAGGAGTCTTGGCTGGTAACTCTAGATCTCAAGGAGGCATACCTGCACGTCCCCATTCGACCAATCTGCAGAAGATACCTCAGATTTCTTGCAGGATCAGAGCACTATCAATTCTCAGCATTGCCCTTTGGCTTATCTACTGCCCAGAGTATTCACAAAATGCCTGGCATCAGTAATCGCCCATTGCAGACTACAGGAATTCAAATTTACCCATACCTGGACGACTGCCTGCTACAAGGGACAACAAAAGCAAGCTGACAACAGATTTACAAAGGGTCATTTACTTGGTACAAGGACTGGGATACACAGTCAATTTACAAAAGTCAAGGCTGATACCATCCCAAACAAGGACATTCTTGGGCGAATTGGACACAGTACAACAAATGGCATTCCTGACTACAGAAAAACAAAAGAACTTCCTCTTTACTTCTTGGCACTAACAAAACTGAACAAGTTAACAGCAAGAAAATTTCTACAGGCCTTGGGCTTCATGGCATCATGCATAATCTTGGTCCCATTTGCCAGACTACATATGAGGAAACTACAGTGGTACCTAAAGAATTTATGGTCCCAACACAGACACAGTCTAGAAACAGAAATCCCACTAATTCCATGCTTAAAACAGGAGTTCCTATGGTGGGCTCAGGCATGCCAGTCAAACCCAGGCCTGCCCTTCCGCAGATGTCAACCAAGCCAGACCATCACAACAGGCGCTTCAGACCTAGGATGGGGGCCCACATGCTGGACAAATGCGTGCAAGGATTGTGGACACAGGATCAACTTCACCTGCACATCAATCTAAAAGAAATGCTGGCAGTAAAACTGGCAATCCAAAAGTTCAAACCATTCCTCAAAGAGGGCCAGTTGATGATAAGGACAGACAACACCACAGTCATGTGGTACATCAACAAACAGGGAGGCACTCATTCATACCCCCTATGCAGAATGACCTTGGAGCTGTGGACCCTGGCACTCAGCTACAACATTCAGTTACAGGCAATATTTGTACCGGGGAAAGACAATACTCTAGCAGACATACTAAGCAGAACCACCCGGATGCCCACGAATGGAAGCTGCACCAGGACATCTTCAAGACCATCTCAAAGAAATGGGGAATGCCACCGATAGACCTATTCGCATCACCTCTCAATCACCAGCTCAAAAATTCTGCACAAGGACATTCCACCCACTAGCATGGAAAGTGGACTCACTCTCCTTCAACTGGAAAGGCCTAACAGCATATGCATTCCCACCTCTTCCTTTGATACACAAGGTACTACTAAAAATCAAGGAAGAACGTCCAAGGATAATCCTGATAGCCCCAAACTGGCCAAGACAACACTGGTACCCACTACTGAAGAGCATGTCTCGAACAACATGTGGCCAATACCCTGATGCCCTTGATGTTAACTCAGAACAACTACAGCATCATACATCCAAACCTAAAACGCTGCAACTGACTGCATGGAACATCACATAGCAGCAGCTAATCCAGAACTTTCCCAAAGAGTTAAAGACATTATTCTTGAAGCACGCAGACCTTCAACAAGAAAGAACTATGCTGGAAAATGGAAAAGGTTTGTCATTTGGAGTGAAAAGGAAAAGATGTGTCAAACATAGATATGCCTAACATTCTGGAGTATCTGGCGAACTTCTTCATTCAGGCCTGTCCTACTCCTCCATCAAGATACATGCATCAGCTATTTCAGCAGAATACAGCTTTGATCCTCCTGTTTTTCGCACCCTTTGCTCAGGCAGTTCCTCAGAGGAATCAAGAATGTAAAACCTCCAAGGAAACCACCATTACCAGCTTGGGACTTAAACTTTGTGCTAGAAAAGTTGACACTAGCACCCTTTGAACCAGCAGCAACAGCAGACCTACAACACCTGTCATGGAAAACTGCTTTCCTACTGGCAATTACTTCAGCAAGGAGGGTTTCAGAACTACAGGCCTTAATGGCAGTGCAACCCTTCCTAATCTTCCACCAAGATAGAGTGTCCTTGAGGACTAATCCTACATTTATGCCTAAGGTGGTATCCAGAGTATCTTTAAACCAGGCAATCCACCTACCTACCTTCTTTCCCAACCCACAAAACAGAGGGGAAAGAATACTGCATACCTTGGATGTACATAGACAGCTACTCTACTACTTGGACAGAACAAAAAAATAACAGAAAGACTGACCAACTTTTTGTAGCCTATGCAACAGGAAGGGAAGGAAAAGCTATTTCCAAACAGACAATCTCCAAATGGATAGGAAATTGCATACGATACTGTTACTCCTTCCATGGAAAACCAATTCCACAGAACATAAGACCTCATTCTACAAGGGCAACAGCCACTACCACAGCCTTCTTACGAGGAGTGGCAACCAAAGACATTATTGAGGCGGCTACTTGGACCTCCGTGCATACATTTGCCAAGCATTATAATTTGCCTCTTTATTCCAGATCCCGAGCAGGGTTTGCCACTGCTGTACTGCAAGGGATCCTAAACACACCATAATCTACCTTTATCCTCCTCCCCTAGTTGGCTATGGTATTCTACCCACTTGTTATGACTGCAGATGCATCCATGAAGGACATAGTACAGTTTTGTACCTACCATAAATGTAGATGTCCGAACTGGATAGCATCTGCAGTCAGGATTACCCTCCCTCCTTCCCCTCTGTGGTACTCCTAGGGTGTTTACCCTCCTAATAGCTAGCTGTTGGGGGGGAGTTTGTTTGTATATATGTACATATATGCTTATTGTTGTGTTTACCTCTATCTATTTGGAAACATTGGCATCTATCCAAATTTTACCCTGCAAGAGGGCTACTGGCATCTGGGGCAAGAAACACTGAGGAAAATGGCGTCGGTTGATGCTTTTATACCCGAAGACTAACAGAGATGACGTCGGGTGGAGTGCGACATCAGCCGAAGCCGGACCCGGACTTTGGAATCCGGCCGACTGCAGGGCTGCCTGACGACAGGACAACCCACTTGTTATGACTGCAGATGCTATCCAGTTCGGACATCTACATTTATGGTAGGTACAAAACTGTACTTTGTGGTGGTAGTTTGCTGGGTTTGAGCCGTTAGTATTTGGGCTGCCCAGAATTACATGGTTGGTGTGACTGGTGAGGAAAGGAGAATGGTGACATGCTGACATATCTCTGGACCTTATTATCGGGACATTTGCTGCTAAAGATCCTGGATTTTAATGATAGATCGCCAAGTGTTGGGGTTCATTTCGTTTTCTGGGTCTGGAGGATATTTTGTTGTTTTAAATCTACTTGTGCATTAGTAGATGTTCTTCGTGTTTCACTGTTGCAGTCATTACATTTCGGTAATCTGCTGGCAGGTTGCCCTCAGTCGGCCTGAATTCCAAAGTCTTGGGTCCTGCGTCGGTTGCTGTCTTCTCTTCCATGACGTCAGGTTGTCAGGAGTATAAAACTTGCAGCCGACGCCATTTTCTTTTGTCTTTCTTGCCGCGCCGTGCACGAAGCAGAAGCATTTCGCAAGTGCCAGTCGGCCGACTACTGAAATATTCGAGTTTGAGTTTCAGAACTGAAGTTTTCACTAAAGCTAAGTACCCCGTTGGGGGAACTTTTTTTTCTTGCTTTTTACCAATGTCAGAAAAAGTTAATAATTGTATTACTTGTGGGAAGCAAATACCTCATAAGGATTTCTATTTATACTGTATTCCTTGCCTAGGCCCTGATCACAACGTGCCTGGCTGTCAATTGTGTGTTAGATTTAACCAACGCACTATTAAGCGTTGGTATATTTTTGCATCAAAGTATTTTGAAAACAGATTTAACTACCCAGAAATGTCGTCGGATAGCAATCCGACTACCGGAGTACATAAAAAACGCAAAGAAAAGGACAGAGAAAGCCAGTCGAGATCCAAAACAGACGACGAAGCTTCTAAGCCAGTCGCCGGTTCCCCAGTACTCAGTGAGGTGCTTTTGCAGCCCCTGATACCCACTACCTTCGAGTCGCAGGCCTCTACCGACACCCATGTGGAGTCCGGAATGCCGCAAGATACTCAAGATATTGGACCGACGGATGTATCTCATTCGGATGGGTCCGGAGCCACTCAGCAGACACCAGCTTGTGAGGGTGTTTTCAGACCTCAACATTTGTATATCAAACCAACGACAGCTGCAAAACCAAAGACAAAATCAACTTCTAAAACTAAAAAACCGACGCATGAGCCACGTGCACAGGCCTCTATGCCTAAAAAACGGATGATCAAAATGGCTGAAGACCTTATTACCTTGATCAGTGGTACCCATCCCCCTCCAGGTAAGAGGCCTAGGCAAGACACTGACTATGAATCTTCAGATCACGTTTCTATTTCTTCTGATTCCTCTAATGATCAGGAATTATATCTATACCTCCCTATGAGGATTCTGATGCTGAGGAGTCTATTCCGTCTGCATCTCCTCCTGAGGATTATTCATTTGGAGAAACCTTGCATACTTTGAGGGAGCATTTTCACTGGCAGAGTCAAGACCTCTCAGAATCAAAAAAGAGGCTCAGGGATTTCCTTCTCCTTCAGCACAAGCCTTTAGCCATTCCCCCTGTTTTAGACATTGTGGATGATGTGTTTTCGGAGTCGAGCTTGACCCCCTGACTCCTTACTTCCGGCTCCCAGTAAGCCTGACAGATATTACAAGGTCCCTGACTCACATAAATTTTTATTTAGAAACCCTGCTGCTGATCCTGAAACTATTTCACAGGGTACAAAGGGAGTTAAGGCCTCAACAGCAAAAAATCCTACCCCCTCTGACAGATTCAAGGGCGAAAATGGTTTATATATCTGCAACCTTGGCAATCGGGGCCTTAAACTGTCAATTTTATATGCTTAAGTACCAACAACATGTTATGGGATTGCTGAAACAGAAAATTATGTTGATTTCAGAATGTGCAGAAAATAAAGAATTGCAGGAATTATTGCATGCAGCTGAACAAGTTGGAAAGCATACTTTGCAATGTGGTTTTGATTCTTTAGAGGCCTCCTGCAGGGCCGCAGTTACTGGATCTGTGATTAGGAGGCATGCCTGGTTAAAGGAACAAAATTTGCCTGATCATGTTAAAGCTAAATTGCTAGATGCACCTTTACAGCATGATTCTCTGTTTGGTATTAAGGCAGAAGAGGTTTTAAAGAAAATGGAAGACAAAGCTAAGTCTATGCAAACTGTTAAAGACTTCTTACAAGTGCAGCCACCAAGATTCAGTAGACACTGGCCTACAAAAAATTGGTCCTTTCCTGTGTCAGACAGAGCTCAAAGGGGCAAATCCAGACACCCTAAGGGTTCCAGATACCAGGTGCAAGACTCATACAGGTCAAAGCAATGGGGCACATCCACCTCCAAATCTGGAGGAGATAAGGCACAAGCAATCCCAATGACTTCCCTCTGCCTACATCAAGCACTTATCTTTTGGCAGCACCCATAGGGGGAAAATTAGCACTTTTTGCTCAAAATTGGTAGTTAATCACCCAGGACAAGTGGGTACTAAACATCGTATCACAGGGATACATATTCCATTTCCACACACTGCCAATGGCAAATGGTTGGCCAGATCTGCCAAAAAAATCAATGGGCAGAGGCACAGAAACAGGTTACATCCCTCATGGATATGGGGGGCTATTCAGACAGTACCAGAACAGGAAAAAGGACAAGGTTTTTACTCGACTGTTCTTGGTACCCAGAAAGGACAAGACCTGGCAGCCAATACTGGATTTATCAATTTTGAAGACATACCTGGACATTCCAAAAGTCAAAATGCTGACCTTGCAGCAGCTTCTGCCCATGCTGGGCAAGAATGCTTGGCTGGTGATTTTAGACCTAAAAGAGGCATACCTGCATGTCCCAATAAGACAGTTGTGCAGAAGATACCTCAGATTCGAGGCTGGCTTAATGCATTACCAATTCTCTGCACTGCCCTTTGGCTTATCTACTGCACCCAGGGTCTTTACAAAGTGCCTGGCACCAGTAATTGCATTTTGCAGACAAAGAAGTATACAAATATATCCTTACTTGGACGACTGTCTCATTCAAGCAGAGAACAAGGACACTCTTCTTCGACACCTGGCATTTGTGAAAAGGCTTCTAACATGCCTAGGGTACACAATAAACGAAAAGAAATCACAACTGGTACCCTCTCAAAAGATAACATTCCTGGGTGCAAGCTTGAATACAACTGCCCAGATGGCTTACCTCACGCCAGACAAATAAAGGCAACTGACTACTTACTTCAAACTGATAGCAACAAAAACCCAGTCTTCTGCAAGACAAATTCTGCAGGCTCTGGGCTTCATGGCATCCTGCATCCTACTAATTCCATATGCAAGACTGCATATGAGGAAACTTCAGTGGTACCTAAAAAGTTTTATGGAGTCAACATTCACACAGTCTGGAAACAATGATTCCTCTCATTCCCTGCCTGCAACAGGAGTTTCTATGGTGGGCAAAGGGCTGTCACCAAAACATGGGACGGCCCTTCACTCTACCCCCCGCCAGCCAAACCTTAACAACAGACGTATCAGATTATGCCTGGGGTGCCCACATGGCAGGAAGATGCATTTAGGGCATATGGGCACCAAAACAAATGCATCTACATATCAACCAGAAAGAGATGCTAGCTGTTCAAAATGCCCTAACAGCCTTCAAGGGCTTACTTCATCCAGGACAGCTACTGATAAAGACGGACAACACCACAGTCCTGTGGGACACACTCATACCCCCTTTACAGATTAGCCATGGCACTGTGGGACACAGATTTGACCTACCAAATACATCTTCAAGCTCAATTCCTGCCAGGAAAACAAAACACTCTGACAGACTATTTAAGCAGAAACCTTATGGATCCTCACTAGTGGAAACTAAATCCACAAGTATTCAGCATGATAACAGAGAAATGGGGGAACCCTAGACATAATTCTATTTGCCTCTCCTCAAAATTATCAATTGAAAAGATTCTGCACAAGGACTTATCACAGACAAGCATGGAAAGTGGACGCCCTATCCTTCAGTTGGAAAAACGTATCAGTTTACGCCTTTCCTCCTCTGCCTCTTCTACCCAAGGTCCTCCCAAAAGTCAGACAAGAGAAGCCAAAGATATTAATTGCCCCGGACTGGCCCCGACTGGTACCCAATCCTAAGGAACTTGTCTAAATACCCAGCTTGGACCTTGCCTCAAAGACCACAACTACTGTCCGAGCAAAACAATCAGATCCTGCACAATCAACTACAGACTCTGTATGACTACATGATTAGCCATGCTGCCAGATTCAAACAACACCTCTCAGTAAAGCTGTGATGGATGTCATGTTGGAAGCCAGAAGGCCTAGTACAAGAAAATTTTATGCTGACAAATGGAAGAGATTCTGTGCTTGGAACCATGCACAAGGAAATGATACAGCAGAACCACATATTCCTCCGATATTGCAATACTTAACTGAGATGCTTGACAAAGGCCTATCTTTCTCATCAATCAAAATCCATGCCTCTGCCATTTCGGCTCATTACAATACAGAGCCACCAATCTTTTCTCCTCCTTTACTAAAGCAGTATCTTAGAGGAGCCAAAAATTTAAGGCCTCCTAGAAGATCACCATTACCTGCATGGGACCTCAATTATGTGTTGGAAAAGCTCACCCTGCCTCCATTTGAACCGGCTGCTACCGCTGACATAAAGTTCTTATCATGGAAGACCGCTCTGTTGCTAGCAATTACTTCAGCAAGAAAAGTTTCAGAGCTACAGACTCTCATGGCTGTAGAGCCTGTTATCATATTTTACCCAGACAGGGTGTCTCTGAGAACAAATCCTACTTTTATGCCTAAAGTGGTTTCCAGTGTGGTTCGTAACCAAACAATTCATCTGCCAACTGTTTATCCAAATCCGCAGAACAAAGGGTAGAGAATTCTGCATTCCTTGGACATACACAGACAGCTAAGATTCTACTTGAGCAGGACTAAAGCTCTAAGAAAAACTGAGCAATTGCTAGTGTCAATATGGTGCAGTATCAGAAGGAAAGGCTATTTCAAAGCAGACAGTTTCAAAGTGGATAAGCCACTGCATCCGTTTCTGCTACTTACACCATGGTAAACCTGTGCCCAAGGGCATTAGGTCTCATTCCACCAGAGCTGCAGCTACTTCAGCAACCTTTCTTAGAGGAGTACCAACCAAAGATGTTCTAGAGGCTGCTACTTAGAGTTCTGTTCACACCTTTACAAAGCGTTACCATTTGCCTGTCTACTCTAAGTCCAGGGCAGGCTTTGCCACTGCAGTGCTGCAGGGCCTGATAGCTGCACCTAATGCTGTTTAGCTCCAGCCTCCCCCACCATAGCTTTGGGATTATACCCAAATGTAATGACTGCAATAGTGAAACACGAAGAACATAGTACAGTTGTGTACACTTAACATAAATGTAGATGTTCAAGTGTATTCATTGTTGCAGTCCAGGTTACCCTCCCGCCATCCCCCGTCATTCTAAAGTTTATCTTTCCTTCTGTATCTTCTACAACCTATGTGGTGTATTTGCTTGTAGATGAAGGTAAAGTTTATATTGCTGCATGAATATATATATATATATATATATATATATATATATATATATATATATATATATATATATATAAAATATTGCTAACTTTTTGGGGGCAAGAAAAACTAAAGAAAATGGCGTCTGCTGCATGTTTTATACCCCTGATGACCTGACATCATGGAAGAGAAGACAGCAACCGATGCAGGACACAAGACTTTGGAATTCAGGCTGACTGAGGGCAACCTGCCAGCAGATTACCCAAATGTAATGACTGCAACAGTGAATACACTCGAACATCTACATTTACGGTAAGTGTACACAACTGTACTTTCTTGCTGTAGACTCTGCTGGTTTTGAGCCCTTTTTTTCAGTTTGTTCTAGTACAGGTCATCTTTTTTTAATATAGCTTTTTTTATTTGGCTTAATGGTGTTGCTTTTAATGTAATGTTTTAACTACTATTGTAATTTTGTTTTCTTTACTTGGGGAGAATTGTCACTGTCAAATGTGTTACATAATTCTCTGTTGCTGTTCATTTTAATACAATAGTTTTATTTGTATATTTTTGAGTATCTTGAATTTTGTAAAGTGCTTAGAAAGTGAACATTAAAATAAAGCTTAAACTTTAACTCCCTCAGAATGTCGAGGCTCATTCCACCAGAACAGTCACCATGTCTGTGCCTTTTTGGAAAGGGGTGGATTATAGAGCTATTCTAGAAGCAGCTGTGTGGTCCTTTGTCACACTTTCAGTAAACAGTACAAGTTAGATTATGTTTCCAGTGCCAGAATTGACTTTGGTAGAACTGTTCTTCTGGGTAGCCTAGATTGTGACCCTCCTCCCCCATCCACTGCTTTTCTTGAGCTTTGGTAGTCATAATGTCTGCTACAACAGTGATCTAATGAAGAACGTAGTACAACGGTACAAATTTTAGTTACCATAACAGCAAATGTTCAAATAGCTCACTGTTAAGTGTACTGTTCACATCTCGCATATCATAAAACTAGTACATAAAAAACTAGGCTCCCTATACAGCCATAAGTCCTTTCTCTCACAAAAAGCAAGAGTCACTCTTGCAGAAAGCCACTTCCTCTCAACTCTATTATACACAGCACCAATCTTTACCCAATTCAGACAGTGTGACCTAGACAAACTAGAATCATGCTACAATAAAATAGCCAAGTTTGCTACTAACTCAACCTATAGAACCCAACCCTGTGCTGCACTAAAAGAACTAAAATGGCTTGAGCTACCACAGCTACTTAACTATCATCAGCTGGACACAGCCTACAGTATTCTCAAATATCCTGAAAAAAAACCCTCATTATCCAACCTACTTACTGTCTATACTGCAAACCAGTACCTAAGATCCAGTGAAAAATCTCTCCTCTCCATCACCAAGGCGAGCAATAATGCAGGGAAAGCGCTTTACTACTCTCACGCCGTTGCCAGAAATTGGAACTCTCTTCCCCTATCCGTGTCCACTGCCCGCTCCACATCCATATTCAAAAACTCCCTCAAATCGCACTTTCTTAGTACCTGGTTATGCCCTTGTATCACATAACCCTACCCATACTACTATTAACTCCCCAAATTCCTCTCTGATCACATGCTGGATCTCTGATCCCCTGTAGGCTTGGTCATCTGAAAGGGTACTTTTAACTGTCGAATCTTACTTGATATATTTTCTTCTCTTAACAATGTATTACTGACATTGTCTTTTTACCTATGTTCTATATCTTCTTTTACCTGGCATGTTTTATAATTTTTTTTGTTATATTACTATGCTCAGCATACATGATGCATCTTGTTTTGTGTATTATGCTGGATGTACTGTATTTGTATAACTTGATGCTGGAGCTTTTCTCCCCAGGCCTCCACTGAAAATGGACCTGGTCCTGTCGGAATTTCCCGGTTAACAAATGTAAAATAAAGTAAATAATATTCTCCCTTTTATTCTTCCCCTGGCTGGAGTGTGGTATCCTTAGTATTTTTTGGCTTCCCGATAGGTTTGTACTACGAGTTTTGGCTTGATCCCCCTTTTTTAGGGTAAGATGGCTATTTCTGGCACATCCATGCCTCCCTCTTAAACATAGCATGTAAAACATTCTAAAGGAGGTTGTACTGCACTTGTGGAAGGAGCCTGAAACTTTGTAGACTCTTTGAATGTATGGGGTCCATGGCATGCTACATTTCATATTGCAGATGTTTCTGCAAGAGTGATCTGCTACAACACATATCAAATACATTTGTGCAGACTTTCTTTACAATTCTAGCAAAAATGGTCAGATAAAAACAAGTACAGGCTATCTCCTTGTGTTTTTAGTGAGTTTCCCTTTTTAAACAGTAGTAGAAAAATCGTGATGGGTGTTTGTACAAGAGGCAGATTTCTGTATTTCTACTTGGTAATTTTAGTTGCCTGTACTTTTTGGGCTTGGGTCCATCTCTGTCATGTTATCTTAAACCTCTGGGAAACATGCATATAAATGTGCCTATAGTAGGTCTGCTGCGTCTGCCAACAGGCACAGGCTGTGTTTTGATTTGTTTAGGGGAAGCACAGCAGTTACTTATTGATGATTTTAAGGTTGCATGACAGTCTTTCAAAAACTTTGAGATTGTTTACTGTCTTATGCTTTGTCCGACACCCATTTAGGCCTTCACATCCCTAAGTTTGGACAGTCCAATGAAAGACGGATGTGTAACATCCATGGTTCATGGTCTATAGTGACAGATGCTTTAGGCAAGAGATCTCTAGGGCATAGAGTCAGAAACGATTAATGAAAGAGACTTCCTCTGACACAGGGGAATCCATCAAAAATTCTTCCATTTTGATTGTGGAATATTTCATTCCAGAAGTTCATTTCAAACAGGGGTGTCCAACAGGTGGCCTAGGGACCACAATCACAACCACCAAAGCATTTTATCTGGCACTTGGCAAAAACACTGCAAAAACCTTTGCTTTAGATTAATAAGTGCACAGATATGTTGAGTAATGGTAATGTGGCCCCCTGAAGCTTACCAAGACTGATGTATATAGCTCACTAAACTAAAAAAGTCAAAACCTCTTCTAGATGGTAGTTAAGAAACATTAAGATATCTTCCTTGCCAGTCTTTCCTAGTAAAGATAATCTGCTGGCTGAGACCAGTTAGGTTCCTGTATTGTTTGACATTTCAAAGGACTTTCAGTTTTCCACATGGTGCTTCCTTTCCATTGTTGTTGATGGCAGCCATGGCTTCCTCACTGGCTGCAGGCATCACATTTCCAGATGTCCTTCCAGAGCCCTTCTCTATACCGGAAGAATGCAAAGTTTCTGTAATCAAGGCTGCACAGGTAAAAACCACACTCTCCAAAGCCAGGAACACAGCATCCATGGGACCAGACAACACCCCAGGCTGCGTTCTACACGAACTACAGAACGAACTGGCACCCCACCTAAGTACCATGTTCAGTCATAGCCTCACCTCAGGCTTTGTGCCTGCTGAATGGCCCACAGCGACGGTTATCCCACTCCACAAGGGGGGAGCCACCACAGACCCTGGGAACTACCGCCCCATTAGCCTGACAAGCCTGGTCTGCAAGGCCATGGAACGTATCATCATGGAACTTATAAACAAAGACATTGGTAATCTCCAAACTCTGGACACCACCCAGTTCAGGTTTGTAAACGGCAGCTCATGTCTCCTAAACCTGATAGACTTCTTTGAAGCAGTCACCAAAGCCGTAGATAAGGGTAAGGTGGTTCACACAGCCTATCTAGATCTTGCCAAGGCTTTCAACACCATCCCCCACTCTGGAATTATAGATAACCTCACTAAACTAGGTATAAATCCCTATGTCACAAGATGGGTTGCCAACTGGCTCACTGACAGAACCCACACTGTGAAAGTAGCAGACCCCAAATCCGACTTCAGACCAGTGACAAGTGGAGTACCACAGGGTTCAGTCCTGGGTCCTCTCCTGTTTGGTATCTACTTCTCTGAAGTACAGGCTAACACAGAAGGTCTTTGGCTAACGAAGTTCGCAGATGACTGCAAACTAGGAGCCATAATCAAAACTCCTAACGATGTGTACATCCTACAAAAGGGCCTCACTGAGACAGATGCCTGGTGTCAAAGCCATGACCTCAAGCTCAATGCCAAAAAATGCATTGTCACCCCGTTTGGTAAAAACTTTGTACCCATGAACTACAACACAGGCGGTAGTATACTTAACACTGAAAGTGTGATGAGACCTTGGGACACAGGTGGACAGTAGTCTCTCCTTTGATAATCACATCGCCACAGTAGTCAGGATATCCTTCTACGTGGCACACCATCACAAAAGGTTTCTCATCCAGAAAAAAAGAGGTCATTGTTCCCCTCTACTCATCACTCATTAGACCCATTATATAGAGTACAACGCCCCTTTTGGTATGTACCTCACAAGACATCTACAACAACTGGAAAGGCAGCAGAAATACCTCACAAAGAGGATTACCGGCCTCAAACAGATGCCCTACGCAGACAGTCTCAAAAAAACTCCAGCTTTACTCCGTCGCATATCGCCTACTCAGAGGTGATCTCTGCCTAACATACAAAGCTATGTCAAACCCAGAGCTGTTGGACATGCTCCACTTAAAGAAATCCCAATCCCTTCGAGCTACATGCTGTAGGGACCTATACCTTGTCACCTCAATAAACAGAACATGCCGGAGGGATAGATTCCTGTCCCAGAGACTTCCCATACTCTGGAATAAACTACCTATCTATATTGAACAAAGCTCCTCATTAGCACTCTTCAAGAAAAATCTTGATGATTGGATGGGAAATAGGAAATTCACCCCGGGGATCACCTCTGTGGCTCTGCTTGACAGTGGCACAGGAAAATAATTTTCTTGGGTGGCAAAAGCCAGGGTACCTTTATGGCTGGGCTTGTATAGGACCCAGGGCTGATAGCCTAGTACCTACCTATGAACTGTTGCAGTATTCTTTACTCTTGAGGTATCCTGCAAGGACAGTCGAACTTCTGGCTGGCATACCAAAGTCTTTACACCTTACGACGTGTCCTATGTGCAAGGTGTAAGCTATGTGTTGGACATATGAGTGCCTAATCCTCAGAACTTCATTAATGCCAATCTGAAGTCTTTGTGTGAATTCAGTGTGCAAGCTCTTCACAGAGTTGATTCCACTACCAAACCCTCTAAAGATAAATGCCCCTTTGGAGTCCTTTTTTTTTTTTTTTTTTTTTTTTTCTTCTTCTGGTCCTTCCTTTTTCTCTTTCCTTATACCTTGGTTTACATGTCTTCCAAGAAGAGACAATGTGAGTGTGGGAGGCAGAGTCTTCGTAAAGATAGACATAAAACAGTGCCTTTTTTTTAATGTGCTAACCACTATCATACGCAGTGCTAGATATGTCAGGTGTTCGTCCCTAAGACGCTGCACAGTCATCTGTCATCCCTTTCCATTTATTTGGCGCATCAGTGGTTGATGTTTTTGGCTCCCGCCCTGATGTTTAGTGCTGCTTAAATAGAAAGCCAAAAGGAGAAAACTGATCTTGCCGCTGTCCAGCTGCCACTGGGCGCCTTTTTTGGGTTGGATAAAGAACCAAAGACTGTTCTGTGCCATTGTCTGCTCCCTCTGCTGCAACCCAGTTAGTGGCCGACATGAAGCTGGCAACCCACCTTCCACTTGAGCTGTGTCTGTCTGGTGCAGATGTGAAGGGGGAACCATGGCTGATTATTTCTGAGGGGCCTTGGGGGTTTCATCAAATACTTGTTAGGAAGAGGTACCTAGTGCCCTCATTGAATCTGGGCAGGAGTCTGAACCTCCTGAATTTGTTAAAGCTGATGCTGCTTTGAAAAAGCAGGAGACTAGTTTGTGGCCCATCTGGCTAAGGATACCCACAAAGAGTGGCAGGATTTTCATTGCTGTTCTGGTCCTTGCGTCTCTTCAGCCCACTCAAAGATTGTGTTCCTGCTTGTGCTCCCTGGTCATCCACTCGTTCCAAACACCCTAGGGACTCTGGTTCCTCTGATGAAGAATTATACTTCAGTGAGGAGTCATTGTCTTATTCTTCTCCGATCCACTCTTCCCTTGCCCTGAGGTCTGCCTGACACTCCTGTAGAAGAATTGTCTTTTCTGGGGATATGGTGGCTCGTTCTGACAGAACTCTCTAAGTAGGACTGTTCCCAGATTTCTGATAGTCAAAAAGATACTCTTGCAAATAGATTCTCCTCAGTGTTCTGCTGTCCCTGCCATGCTGGGTGTCCTTTTGGATACTTCCACTGCAGCTTCAGACCTCTGATTCTCAATCTCCTGCTTGTAAGAAACTGGATAGGTTCTATAAAATTCCTGAAGCTCAGTAGTATTTTCCTCTGATCCTGCTGTTATTTTTGTAGCAACTGACAAACCTTCCTAGTCGCTGTCATCTTCTAAGCTCTTACCTTCTGATGTGGACAGCCATGGCATGGGCAAATATGTGGGGGGGGGGGTATGTACTTCTGCTACCTTAGCCTTCAGAGCTATTAATTGCCAGACCCATATGACTAAGTTTGTCTAGCTCTTCTCTCCCAACCTGGGGGCATTCTGGCTGATTTGCCTGATTCAGAGGGTAAGATGTCTGCCATTTCCCTTTTGAGTTTTGCTTCTGAGCTGGCTTATCATTCAATTAAATATGGTTATGATGCTGCTCATGCCTTCTCTAGGGCAGCTGCATCTTTATCAGTTATAATGAGGTGTTTTTGGTTGTGCCTCTAGGCTGTGCTTGAAGGCATCAAGATCAAGTTATTGGATTCCCTCTTAAATGACCAGAATCTCTTTGGTAGTGTTGTTGCTGAGCTGTTTTAAGACCCTTCAGCATAAGGGTAAAGTTGTGCAGCATTTGAAACAAATCTTTGACTCTGTTGTTTGAGTTTTTTTGAGAAATGATCTTTCTAGACCTTCCATTGTTCATAGGCAGCTTAAACAGCCTTCTCGGGGCAAGAAGGCTTCTAGGAGAGTTTTTCCAGTCAGGCCTTCTCAGAGTTCTGAGGGTCAAAAGCCTTAATGTCATGTTGTCCCATCTCGCCTTCAGTCTTGCTACTTTGGGTTCGGAGCCGCAACTTCGGCTCCGACTCGGCCTATACTAAAGCTCGAGAGCTTCTACTGGCTCAAGGCCGAATATCTATCCCATAGTGCTTAGCGGCTATTCCTGATCTCGTTTGCCACTTACGTTTCGGGATTGCCTTCACTGGCTCAGGCTTGGAAAATTTAATATTTTATATATTTTATAACTTTTCTATCAAATTGTTAGTTATTTTTATTTATTAGTGCAGTAGTAACAGTCTTGTGCTATTTTTAGCCCTTTTCAACCTCGTAAGTTTATTTTGCGGCCATCTTTTCTTTGGGCCTTGTTTTCTCCACAGGAATCCCTTTTTAAATGAGAGGATTCTTGTCCTTTCTAAGTCAGAGTCGTCTCCTCAGGTGGATGAGATAATTGTTTAACTTAGAGACTTCTCCTCTCTTTTGTTTGTAAATATAGTACTTTATTTTAGATACTTGTTTCTTTGCTGCTTTCTCTTTATAACAGTTATAGTTGTTCTAACTTTTATTGAGAACTTTTTTCCTTATAGCTAGTATGTCTGAGGAACTAGCTAAGGAACATATGTCAGGATTCAAAAAGTGCGATTCCTGCACTCAGAAGATGTCCATTACTGACTGGGACACTGGTTGTGTGTACTGTCTGGGTCCACTCCATCTTCAAGACTCCTGTTCCATTTGTCATAGTTTTAGTGCCAGGGTCTTGCAGGAGAGGAGGAATGACTTGTATTGAGGGGCTTATTAAAAGTGGAGTAAGGAAATCGGATTAAAAAATCAGACAAGACTCCAAAAGTCTGCTTCATCAGCTCCAGTGTCTTCTTGGCACCAAGAGTTATCGGAGCCGAAAAACATGGACGTTCTTTGTGTTTCACTGTTGCAGTCATTGCATTTGGGTTATCTGCTTGCAGTAGCCCACAGTCAGCCTGATTAACAAAGTCTTGGGTCCTGCGTCGGTTGCTGTCTCTTCTTCCGTGACGTCAGGTCGTCAGGGGTATAAAACATGCAGCTGAAGCCATTACATTAGTCTTTCTTGCCGTGCGGTGCCCGAAGGAGAAGCAGTTTGCAAGTGCCGGTCGGCCGACTCCTGAAATTTTCGTTTTCGAGTTTCAGATCCGAAATCTTCAACTAAAAAGCTAAGTACCCCATTGGGGAAACTTTTTCTTGTTCCTTACCGATGTCAGTAAAAGTTAATAATTGCATTACTTGTGGGACTCAAATGTCTCCTAAGGATTTCCATTTGTACTGTATTCCTTGCCTAGGCCCTGACGACGACGTACCTTGCTGTCGGTTCTATGCTTTATTTAATCAACGCACTATTAAACGTCCGTATATTTTTGCTTCTAAATATTTTGGCTCATGCTTTAATTATCCAGAAATGTCGTCTGTTAGCAATCCGACTACTGGAATACCTAAAAAACGTAAAGAAAAAGAGACAGGCCGTTGAGTTCTAAAACTGCCGACGACTCTTCTCCTAAGCCAGTCGCCAGTTCACCAGTACTCAGTGAGGCGCTTTCACAGCCCCTGATACCCGCTAATTCTGATTCGCAGGCCTCTACTGAGACCCATTTGGAGTCCGGTATGCCACGAGATGCTTCAATTATGGAACCCGCGGATGTCTCTACCTTGGATGGATCCGGAGCTGCTGTGCAGGCACTGGCTTCTGAGGGTGTTTTCAGGCCTACAGATTTGTATATTAGACTAACGCCATCTTCAAAACTAAGGCCAAAATCTCGACCTATGTCTAAAAAACCGACGCCTAGGCCACATGTGCAGGCCCCTATGCCTAAGAAAGAAGTGATCAAAATGGCTGAAGATTTAATTGCTCTGATTCAGGGTAGTCAACCCCCCCCCCCCCCTCTTCTAAGAGGCCTAGGCAAGATATTGACTATGAATCTTCTGAACAGGATTCTACTTATTCTGATTCTTCTAATGAACAGGAATTGTCTATACCTACTTATGAGGACTATGATGCAGAAGATTCCATTCCTTCTGCTTCTCCCCCTGAGGATTTTTCTTTTGGGGAAACTTTGCATACTTTAAGGGAACATTTCCACTGGGAAAGTCAGGATTTTTCTGAATCTAAAAAGAGACTTGGGGATTTTCTTCTTCTTCCTCAGCATAGGCCTTTGGCTATACCCTCCTGTTCTACACATTGTTGACAATGTTTTTTCAGAATCTAGTATGGCTCCTGATTCTCTGCCTCTGGCTCCTTATAAGCCAGACAGATACTACAGGGTTCCTGACTCCCACATATTCCTTTTCAAAAATCCTGTTACGGATCCTGAAACCATTTCTCAGGCTCCCAAGGGCATTAAGGCTTCTACTGCTAAAAATCCTACACCTTTTGATAGAGATTCCAGGGCGCTGGATAGATGGGGTAAGAAGGTTTACACTTCTGCAACCTTGGCAATCAGGGCTTTAAGCTGTCAATTTCATATGCTTAAATATCAACAGCATATCATGGGACTGCTTAAACAGAAAATGATGTTAATTTCTCACTGTCTGGAAAATAAAGATTTACAGATCTATTGCATTCAGCTGAACAAGTTGGAAAAGATACTTTGCAATGTGGTTTTGATTCTTTGGAGGCCTCTTGCAGGGCTACTGTAACTGGGTCTGTGCTAAGAAGCATACTTGGCTCAAAGAGCAAACTCTGCCTGATCATGTTAAAGGATGCTCCTTTACAGCAGGACCGTCTCATTGGTAATAAGGCTGAAGAAGTTCTAAAAAAGATGGAAGATAAAGCTAAATCTATGCAAACTGTGAAAGATTTCTTACAAGTGCAACCTCCAAGATTTAGTAGGCACTGGCCTACTAAGAACTGGTCCTTTCCAGATGTTCGTGTTTCACTGTTGCAGTCATTACTCTTGGGTTATCCTGCTGGCAGGCTACCCTCAGTCGGCCAGAATTCCAAAGTCTAGGTCCGGCATTGGTTGCTATCGCCTCGCTTTACACTTCTGCAACCTTGGCAATCAGGGCTTTAAGCTGTCAATTTCATATGCTTAAATATCAACAGCATATCATGGGACTGCTTAAACAGAAAATGATGTTAATTTCTCACTGTGTGGAAAATAAAGATTTACAGATCTATTGCATTCAGCTGAACAAGTTGGAAAAGATACTTTGCAATGTGGTTTTGATTCTTTGGAGGCCTCTTGCAGGGCTACTGTAACTGGGTCTGTGCTAAGAAGCATACTTGGCTCAAAGAGCAAACTCTGCCTGATCATGTTAAAGGATGCTCCTTTACAGCAGGACCGTCTCATTGGTAATAAGGCTGAAGAAGTTCTAAAAAAGATGGAAGATAAAGCTAAATCTATGCAAACTGTGAAAGATTTCTTACAAGTGCAACCTCCAAGATTTAGTAGGCACTGGCCTACTAAGAACTGGTCCTTTCCAGATGTTCGTGTTTCACTGTTGCAGTCATTACTCTTGGGTTATCCTGCTGGCAGGCTACCCTCAGTCGGCCAGAATTCCAAAGTCTAGGTCCGGCATTGGTTGCTATCGCCTCTTCCCTGACGTCTGTGTGCCAGGGGTATAAAAGATGCAGCCAACGCCATTTTCTTCAGGCTTTCTTGCCGCGCGGTACCCGAAGCAAAAGCAATTTGCAAGTGCCGGTCGGCCGACTCCTGAGATTTTCAAATCCGAATTTCAGAACCAAAGTCTTCATTAAAGCTAAGTACCCCATTGAGGAAACTTTTTTCTTGCTCCAGACTGATGTCAGAAAAAGTTAACAATTGTATTTCTTGTGGGAAGCAAATACCTCATAAGGATTTTCACTCTTACTGTATGCCTTGCCTAGGCCCTGATCACAATGTTGCTAGCTGTCGGTTTTGTGCTAGATTTAACCAACGCACTATTAAGCGTCTGCTTGATTTTGCATTTCATTACTTTGGCCGAAGATTTAATTATATAATACCGTCGGAACAGCCGACTACCGGAGTTTACAAAAAACACAAGGACAAGGAAAAGGGTAGGCATCTGAGGTCCAAAACCGATGACGAGGCCTCCGCTAGACCAGTCGCCGGTTCTCAGTGAGGCGTTTTCGCAGCCCCTGGTGTCTGCTACCTCAGAGCCACAGGCCGCTTCCGACTCCCACGTGGAGCCAACTGGGTCTCTGGATACTCAAGGTATTGGACAATCGAAAATCATTCCCTCAGATGGGTCCGGAGCCGCTGAGCAGGCATTGGCTTCTGAGGGTGTCTTCAGACCTACACAGCTATATGTTGAGCCATCTTCAGCTTCAAAGACAGACCAAAGCAGCTCTAAAGACAAAGAAACAAGTACAGCATTCTACTACTCAGACTTCCATGCCTAAAAAACAGATGCTCAAAATGGCCGAAGACCTAATTACTTTGATCAGAAGTTCCCATCCCCCTTCTGATAAGAAGCCTAGGCAAGAGACGGAGTATGATTCTTCTGATCAGGTTTCTATTTCCCCTGATTTCTCTTATGAACAGGATTATTCCATGCTTCCCTATGAGGATTCTGATGCTGAAGAATCCATTCCTTCAGCCTCTCCTACTGAGGATTATTCTTTTGGGGAAACCCTGCATACCATGAGGGAGCATTTCCACTGGGAGAGCCAAGATTATTCTGAATCGAAGAAAAGGCTCATAGACTTTCTGCTACTTCCTCAGCACAGACCCCTTGCTATTCCACCTGTTCTAGACATTGTAGATGATGTATTTTCAGAGTCCAGCCTGTCCCCTGACTCTTTACCCCCTGCACCTGCTAAGCCAGACTGATACTACAGGGTCCCGGATTCTCAAAGTCCTATGTAAAAACCCCGCTGCTGACCCAGAAACTATATCTCAGGGTCCCAAAAGGGTTAAAACTTCCACTGCAAAAAACCCTGTCCCCTCTGATAGGGATTCTAGGGCTCTAGACAGATGGGGGGAAAAAAGTTTACACTTCTGCTACTTTGGCTGTAAGGGCTTTAAATTGTCAGTTTCATATGTTTAAATATCAGCAATATTTAATGTCACTGCTTAAACAGAAATTGTTGACAAATATTGAATGTTCAGAGAACAAGGAAATGCAGGATTTATTGCATGCCGCTGAACAAGTGGGAAAGCATACTTTGCAATGTGGTTATGATTCACTGGAGGCCTCTTGCAAGGCTGCCGTTACAGGTTCTGTTAGAAGGCATGCTTGGTTAAAGGAACAGAATCTGCCTGATCATGTTAATGCAAAATCATTAGATGCTCCAATACAGCATGATACTTTGTTTGGTACTAAAGCAGAAGAGGTGTTGAAAAAAATGGAGGATAAAGCAAAATCCATGCAGGCAGTCAAGGATTTCTTACAGGCACAGCCACCCAGATTTAGCAGGAGCTGGCCTTCAAAAAATTGGTCCTTTCCAGTGTCAGACAGACCACAAAGAGGCAGATCTCAGCCCCATGGCTCATACAGGCCTAAACAATGGGGTGCTCCTACCTCCAAAAGCAGAGAAGACAAATCACAGCCTTACAGGAAACAGTCCCAATGACTTTCCTCTGCCAGATCCAAGCACTTTTCTTTTGGCAGCTCCCTTAGGGGGAAAACTAGCACTTTTTTCATCAAATTGGCAAATGGTTACCCAAGACAAATGGGTCTTGAACATAGTGTTCTAAGGCTACAGGTTCCATTTTCACACCCTACCAAGATCAAAAGGTATGCCAGATCTGCCACACAATCAATGGGCAGAGGCACAAAAACAAATTGCAGCCCTCATGGACATGAGGGCCATTCAACAAGTACCACAACAAGAGCAGGGGCAAGGATTTTACTCCAGACTTTTCCTAGTGCCCAGAAAGGACAAAACCTGGAGACCAATACTGGACCTGTCTATGCTAAACACATTTCTGGAAGTTCCAAAATTCAAGCAGCTACTGCCCATGCTGGGCAAGAAGGCTTGGCTCGTAACTTTGGACCCAAAAGAGGCATACCTGCATGTCCCAATCAGACAATCTTGCAGAAGATACCTCAGATTCATAGCTGGCTCAATGCACTACCAATTCTCTGCACTGCCCTTTGGCTTATCTACTGCGCCCAGGGTCTTCACAAAATGCCTGGCACCAGTAACTGCATTTTGCAGACAAAGAGGTATTCAAATATATCCCTACTTGGACGACTGCCTAATTCAAGCAGAGAACAAAGACATTCTTCTAAAGCATCTGGCATTTGTAAAAAGATTACTAATTGGCCTAGGGTACACAGTAAATGAAAAGAAATCAAAACTAGTGCCCTCTCAAGAGATAATATTCCTGGGTGCAAGCTTAAATACAACTACCCCGATGTCTTATCTCACGCCAGACGAACAAAAGCAACTGACATCTTACTTCAAGAAATTGGCAACAAAAACCCACTTATCTGCAAGGAAAATCCTGCAGGCCTTGGGTTTCATGGCATTCTGCATTCTACTAATTCCATATGCCAGACTGCATATGAGGAAACTACAATGGTATCTAAAAAGTTTTAAACACAAGTATAGGAGGGCACCAAGGCAGTCACTCTCAAAGGTTAAAGCTGATAGATTAAGTATTCTTTTCGCACAGCACAGCTGGGTTATCGACGCTGCTTATTTACCTCTGCTCTTCAGCAAAGTACCACTCTCTGCTCTTCAGCCCAATATAACTGCAACTCTAGCAGGCAGCACAGCTAGGTTACCAACGCTCTTCAGCTCCGTGTAACTCGCTGCTGCTTTTCACTCATAAAGGCAATGTCCAAAAAACAGTATTTTCAGTAAGTCAACCTTGTATTCACCAGATAAATGAATAGGTAGCAAACAGCTCCTAATAGTAAAACTTTTTATTACAATGGCTAGCGCTTTCACCCGTAGGCTTCCTCAGGCCAATAAAACTTAAACACTTGATCTTTATATACACATTATTTCCCTTTCCTCTGATGTCATATCCTAGATAAATTATCCAACTTGAATATAAACAATAAATACTATCCTCCCAATTAAATTTGTAGATGGGGAATAAAAAATGGATAATAAAACAAGTAATAAAAACACAATTATAAATATAAATATATACTACATTAAATATATAGCATTAAAATCATACATCTAATTTATACATTTTGATTTAATTTATATATATTTGTGTATAACTATATAATTACAAGTGTTTATTATGTGCTTAGTCATTTCATATACCCCAATTCCATATGCTAATATATATAACATATGATTATCGGACCTACATAAAACAATATCCACTTTGTGGCATTATATTCATCATTTTGCGCTTATTTTATACTTATTTTATAACTTCCTAGCTTTCAGCACAGGTTTGATAGGGACCCTATCATTTAACCCAGGTGTGCGGTCCGCTCTAAGTCTAATAATCCACTTCATCTCATTTTGTTCTGTTTTATTAGATACATCCCCTCGTCTAATAGTGACTTGATTAACCTGGATTACCTGAAACTTAAAGACATGTTTCTTAGATGTTTCTTGTACATGTTTTGACAATGCATTATTACATGATTCTATCCTTATATTATATAGGTGCTCCCTTATCCGATCCCTTAACCTACGATTTGTCTTGCGCACATAGAATGCTGTACAACATGTACATGTAGCAAGATAGACCACGTGAGTAGTGTCACACGTTGCTTGTACTTGAAATGTATAATTATACTGTGTAATAGGATGTGTAAATATTTCTATTTCATTAATGTATGGGCAATATCTACATTTATGGCACGGTTTCGTTGTGCCATTCTTTCTATGTTGGCTAACTTCTCCTACTCTATTTGGGCCACACAACATCCTATATAAATTAAGTTTATTCTTATATAGAAACTTGGGTTGATTACCTATTATTTCAAAAATCCTAGGGTCTGTCTTTAGTATGTCCCAATGCTTTCTATATATATCTTTGATATTTTTCACATCTTGTGTATAATATATAGGTATTTTAATGTCATTTGGCATCTGTCTTTCATTCATGGTGTTTATAATTTCAGTGTTCCCTGTTCTATCTGCAAAGTATGGATATGCCCTACCTTTTCTCATAGTTTCCATTTCCATTAAACCTGCATCTACTTCTTCCAGTTTATATGACCGATCCAAAAATTTCTGTTTCAATTTATTTAGTTCATTCCTATATCCAGAGCTATTTGAATTCAAGCGTGAAACTCTCATCGCTTGGCCTTTAACTATGTTGTTAAATATATACTCCGGGTGCATACTACTTCTATGCAGAAATGTATTTCTATAGCAATTTTTTCTATAAACACCAGTGTTAAGGAGTCCATTTGATAGCTTTTCAACATATACATCTAGATAGGATATACTTTCCCTTGACTTTACCATAGTAAACTTTAAATAATGGGTAATTGAATTTACTTTTCCTAGGAAATCAGATAATTCCAATTCTCCTGCCTTCCATACAAGGAAGAGGTCATCCACAAATCGCGTATAAAACTGGACCTTTTCCTTAAATTCAATCATCTCAAACAGACACTTATGTTCCCAATCTGCCATAACCAAGTTGGCGTAGCTATTGGCACAAGAAGTGCCCATAGCTACGCCATCCTGCTGTATGTATACCTGGCCATTAAATGTAAACACATTATTAGTCAAGACTATTTCCATTAGATCACACATGACTTCAATGTGATTTTTTTGTATATGTCCCGTCTCTCTCTAGGCACCCATTGATACATGTTATTCCCTCTTTATTGGGTATCATTGTAAAGAGGGACTGGACATCCAACGTTACCAAACAATCTCTCTCACATTCATAAGTTTTTGAGGTTTCATCATATAACATTAACAAGAACTGTTTTGTATCTCTTAAGATGTGAGTATATTTATCCACAATAGGTCTCAGTAGGGACTCTAAATACAATGATATTGGTTCCGTCATCCACCCCCTACCTGCAACTATTGGTCTCATAGGTGGATCTGTGTCATGTTTGTGAATTTTAGATACTCCTTGTATGCATGGTATAGTTGGATTTTCAACCAGTAAATATCTATATAATTCATCATTAATTTTACCTTGGTTTAAAAGTTCTTCAAGTCTTGTCATAACTCTTCCTATCACCTTATTTACCTTGTTTGTATTAATCTTTTTGTAAAATTGCTCATTATTCAACATATTACACATACTTGTTACATATTTATCCATGTCCATCACTACTATAGGTCCGCCCTTGTCAGCTGGTCTAATCATGATGCTAGAATCATCCCTTAACATTCTAAGGGCTTCTCTCTGTCTAGGTTTTAAATTTCCATACCATCTCTTATTCTTATTTATTCTCTCATGTTCATGTAACTCTTGTTCGGTTAGTTTAGAGAATGCATCAATCAGTGGATGCAGAATAGGGGTATATGTACTTGGCTTTCTAAAGTTATGCCTTTCTGTGATAGTATGTCCAAATTCTAGTTTTATTTGTAAATTACGTGTAAATAGTTTTAAATCTATTACACTTTCAGTGATATCACTCTTATTAGATGGGATGAATGTAAGGCCTTTCTCCAATACATAACATTCTTCTCTAGATAGATGTCTTCTTGAAATGTTCCATATTGGGGATTTTTGATCCCTTGCCACATTTTCTTTAATGTCGGTCCTACATAATTTGAGTCTGCTGCTCTCTTCCTCTGCCGTCCCCTGCTTGTGGACCGGTCCCTCCCCCCTCCACCCCTCCATTGATCCACAATGGGGAAAGGGGCCTTGTAGTTACAATGACTGGAAATATTTAGAGTATTATTACCATCCTTCCTTCTAGTAGAAATCTCATCGGTATCTTCACCTATTGCTTCTATTTGTACTGATGTTCCATTCTCTATTGTTATTTCCCCATCCCTAAGATTACTCTGTGTGGTACTGGGGGGTAACAAGCTCATTTCATTTCCATTGTCATTATGTATCATCGCTGTCGTAACCACTACCCTCCTATTACTACTTAACTGCTCTCTCTCCATATTTTTATCAATCAAATCATGACATCGAACATTACATTCAGATACATCAGTAGTTACTTTCTCAAATACATTGTTAGGTTTAGTTACTTTCACAGTCTCTCTTCCATTTTTCTCGACATAATCTACCCTAGGCCAAGTAAAGACATGGCCCTTTTTAAAATCTTCAGTGTCCCTTTTAATTTTATTCTGCTTCTGTTCCAATAATTTCTTCTCATACATGTAGACATTGTCCAGCAATTTTTCAGTCAAGTTATCCAAGACATGATTAGGGTACACTTTATACAAATGTAACTGCTGTTTCTGTATACGCTCCCTTAGCATTATTTCTTGTGGCAAGAAATATACATTAAGAAGTTCCATATATTTAATACTCATTTCCAAGTTAATCTGTTGCCACATATATAGTAAGTCTAAATACACAGTACCTGTAGTTGGCATCTTCAGTACGCGCAAACCTCTTGGAATTATTTTCCGACTTATGCACACTTCGAAATGTTGTCGCTGAAGTTGGAACTTCTTTAGTTTAATAAAATCCGATTCCATTTCATTCAATAGCGTGGATAGTCCTTGATAATCCATTTCGACCACTTCATCTCCCGCCGACTCGATAGTAACGTCGTACATTAACAGATGATTGACTTCCCCAGTCACAGCATCTTCAGATCTGGTCTTACTATTACGTTGTACTTCCGGTTTGTACGGTAACTCCATTGGTACATTAAATGATTCTGCCATTGTCGCAGTGTGGTAGAAAATAGCCAAAGGTAAATAGGTCAAAAAATATATATTCTTACCACACCGCAAGTACCACTCCAGAGATAAACGTTTGAAATATTTAAACACAAGTATAGGAGGGCACCAAGGCAGTCACTCTCAAAGGTTAAAGCTGATAGATTAAGTATTCTTTTCGCACAGCACAGCTGGGTTATCGACGCTGCTTATTTACCTCTGCTCTTCAGCAAAGACATTCTTCTAAAGCATCTGGCATTTGTAAAAAGATTACTAATTGGCCTAGGGTACACAGTAAATGAAAAGAAATAAAAACTAGTGCCCTCTCAAGAGATAATATTCCTGGGTGCAAGCTTAAATACAACTACCCAGATGTCTTATCTCACGCCAGACGAACAAAAGCAACTGACATCTTACTTCAAGAAATTGGCAACAAAAACCCACTTATCTGCAAGGAAAATCCTGCAGGCCTTGGGTTTCATGGCATTTTGCATTCTACTAATTCCATATGTCAGACTGCATATGAGGAAACTACAATGGTATCTAAAAAGTGTTTGGACTCGGCATTACCACAGCCTGGAGACAGTAATTGCACTCATTCCCTGCCTGCAACAAGAGTTTCGATAGTGGTCAGAGAGGCCTGTCACCACAACAAGGGTCTGCCATTCAGTTTACTCACGGCCAGACAGACACTGACAATGGATGCATCAGATTATGCCTGGGGGGCCCATATGGCAGGAAAATGTATTCAGGGCACATGGCCTGCAAACCAGATGCATCTTCACATCAATCAAAAAGAGCTGCTAGCTGTTCAAAATGCCCTGACCGCTTTCAAGGACCTGCTTCATCCAGGACAGCTACTGATAAAGACTGAAAATACTACGGTCATGTGGTACATAAACAAGCAGGGAGTTGCACATTCCTACCCCGTCTGCAGACAAGCAATGACCTTATGGGACACAGCATTGACTTATCAAGTTCACCTGCAAGCACAATTCCTGCCAGGAAAAACAAATACTCTGGCTGACTAACTAAGTAGAAACCTCATGGATCCCCACGAATGGAAACTGGATCCACAAGTCATCAGCATGGTAACAAGGAAATGGGGATGCCCAGACATAGATCTATTTGTTTCCCCTCACAACTGCCAATTGCAGAGATTTTGCACAAGGATTTATTACAAGCAGGCATGGAAAGTGAACGCCCTTTCCTTCAGCTGGAAAAAATCTAACAAGTATATGCCTTTCCTCCACTGCCTCTCCTTCCCAGGGTACTCCTAAAGGTCAGACAAGAGAAGCCAAAAATGATACTGATTGCACCAGACTGGCCACGCCAGCACTGGTACCCATTCCTAAAGAGCTTATCTCAAGGTCCAGCATGGATATTGCCTCAAACTTCTCACTTGCTGACCCAACAAAACAATCGGTTTCTGCACAGCCAACTCAGGACCTTAAATCTGAAAGCATGGCAGATAATGTAACCATTCAGAACACTCCTCTTTCAAAAGCTGTTATGGATGTTATCTTGGAGGCCAGGAGGCCCAGTACCAGAAAATCTTATGCAGAAAAATGGAAGAGATTCTGTGCTTGGAACCAGGAAGAAGGCATTGACACGTGTGTTCCAAATATCCCTCAGATTTTACAATACCTAACTGAGATGCTGAACAAAGGCCTTTCTTTCTCATCAATTAAGATTCATGCCTCTGCCATTTCAGCCCATTACAATACGGAACCATCTATCTTTTCTCATCCTTTAATAAGGCAGTACCTCAGAGGGGCCAGAAATATTAGGCCTCCAAGGAGAGCACCAATTCCGGCCTGGGACCTCAATTATGTTTTGGAAAAACTTACACTGCCTCCTTTCGAGCCAGCATCAACAGCGGATATAAAATTCTTATCCTGGAAAACAACTCTGCTCCTAGCAATAACCTCTGCAAGATGAGTCTCACAGTTGCAAGCACTCATGGCTGTGGAACCTTTTATCATTTTTCATCCAGACAGGGTTTCTCTGAGGACAAACCCAACATTTATGCCTAAGGTGGTGTCCAGTGTAGCCCTCAACCAAACCATTCACTTGCCTACCTTTTATCCAAATCCACAGAACAAGGGTGAGAAAATTCTGCATTCTTTGGACATACACAGGCAGCTACGCTTATACTTGGACAGAACTAAAGCTTTCAGAAAGAATGAGCAACTTTGTGTCAAATGCTGCAGGATCACAAGGAAAGGCTTTCTCAAAACAGACCATTTCTAAATGGATAGGCCATTGCATCCGTTTCTGCTATTTTCAGCATGGCAAATCAGTGCCTAAGGGCATTAGGCGTCATTCTACCAGAGCAGCAGCCACTTCAGCAGCCTTCCTCAGAGGAGTACCAACCAAAGATATCTTGGAGGCAACTTCGAGTTCAGTGCACACTTTCACAAAGCACTACCACTTACCTCTTTACTCTAAATCCAGAGCAGGCTTTGCCATTGCAGTTCTGCAGGGCCTCATATCCCCTCCTAATCCTATTTAGCCCAGCCACCCATCCTCAGCTTTGAGATTCAACCCAAGAGTAATGACTGCAACAGTGAAACACGATGAACATAGTACAGTTGTGTACCTACCATAAATGTAGATGTTCGAGTGTATTTACTGTTGCAGTCCAGGTTACCCACCCACCATCCCCCTTTTTCTTTGCTGGGACTTACCTGTACTTCTCTATCCTATATAACCTATGTGGTGTATTTGCTTGTAGATGAAGGAAATGTTATTTTTGTGCATGCATATTTATTGGCATATTTTTCAGTCTACCAATTTGGGGGCACCTGACATCTGGGACAAGAAAAACTGAAGAAAATGGCGTCAGCTGCATCTTTTATACCCCTGGCGCACTGACGTCAGGGAAGAGGCGACAGCAACCGACGCCGAACCTAGACTTTGGAATTCTGGCTGACTGAGAGTAGCCTGCCAGCAGTATAACTCGAGTAATGACTGCAACAGTGAATACACTCGAACATCTACATTTATGGTAGGTACACAACTGTACTTTCCTTCGAGAGCCACTCAAGTCAAACCCAGACATTCCAAAGGAACCAGGTTTCAGTCCCAAGGGACTTTCAGAACAAAACAATGGGGTGCCTCCTCTTCCAAATCTGGAAACAACAAAACACCTCCCTATGGTAAGCAGTCTCAGTGACTTCCCTTTACACTTACCAAGCACTTACCTTTTAGCCACTCCTTTGGGGGGGAAAACTGGCTCTTCATGCAAGAAATTGGCAAGTTATAACCCAGGACAAATGGGTTTTAAATATAGTATCACAGGGATACAGGTTTCATTTCCACACGTTGCCAGTTCCAAACGGATGGCCAAACCTGCCCCCAAATCAGTGGGCAGAGGCCCAGAAACAAGTACTTTCCCTCATGAGCATGGGGGCTATTCAACCAGTACCAGAAGAGGAAAAGGGACAAGATTTCTATTCAAGATTTTTCCCGGTACCCAGAAAAGACAAATCATGGCGTTCAGTTCTGGACTTGTCTACTCTAAACACCTTTCTGGACATTCCAAAATTCAAGATGCTGACTCTTCACCAGTTACTTCCTATGCTAGCAAAGATGCCTGGTTGGCAACTCTAGATTTAAAAGAGGCTTACCTGCATATCCCACTCAGGGAATCTTGCAGAAGATACCTCCGCTTCAAAGCAGGCTACTTGCATTACCAGTTTTCTGCACTACACTTTGGCTTATCTACTGCGCCCAGGGTCTTTACAAATTGGCTGGCTCCAGTAATTGCATTTTGCAGGCAAAGAAATATTCAAATATATCCATACCTGGATGATTGTCTAATTCAGGCAGAAAATAAGGACATTCTTCTAAAACATCTGGCGTTTGTAAAAAAAAAAAAAAAAAAAAAAAAAAACTTGTCTAGGGTACACTATATAAACGAAAATGTCACAACTGGTACCCTCTCAAAAAATTACATTCCTGGGTGCAAGCTTGAATACAACTGCCCAGATGGCTTTCCTTATGCCAGAAAAGCAAGTTCATGTGGTGACTTACTTCAAACAGGTGGCCACAAAAACCCTGCTATCTGCAAGACAAATTCTGCAAGCCTTGGGGTTCATGGCCTCCTGCATTCTTCTAATTCCATATGCAAGACTGCATGTGAGGAAATTTAAGTGGTACTTAAAAAAAAGTTTATGGAGTCAATATTGTCACAGCCTGGAAACAATGACTCCTATCATACCTTGCCTGCAACTAGAGTTCCTATGGTATGCAGAGGCCTGCCAGCAAAGCAAGGGACTGTCATTCACACCACACCCTGCCGCCCAAACCCTAACTACAGACGCATCATACTATGCTTGGGGGGCTAATCTGGCAGGGAAGTGAATTCAGGGCAAATGGAGCCCAAAACAAATGCACCTTCATATCAGTCAAAAAGAAATGCTAACTGTACAGAATGCAATGACAGCCTTCAAGGACTACCTTCATCCAGGACAATTACTGATAGACGGACAACACCACGGTTATGTGGTACATAAACAATTAGGGGGGTACACACTCCTACCCCCTTTGCAGACTAGCCATGGCATTATAGAACATGGCCTTCACCTATCAAGTACAACTACAAGCTCAATTCCTGCCAGGAAAGCTGAATACTTTGGCAGATGAACTAAGCAGACCCTCACGAATGGAAACTGGAACCACAGATTTTCAACATGTTGACACGCAAATGGGGGAGTCCAGACATAGATCTTTTTGCCTCACCCCAGAACTGTCAGTTGGACAAATTTTGCACAAGAACTCATCACAGAAGCGCCTGGAAAGTGGATGCTCTGTCCTTCAGCTGGAAAAACCTATCAGTCTATGCCTTTCCCCCTCTGCCTCTGCTCTCCAAAGTTCTACTAAAAGTCAAACAGGACAAACCAAAAATGATTTTGATTGCTCCAGACTGGCCTCGCCAACACTGGTACCCACTCCTGCGCAGTGTGTCACCTTCCACCATGGCACCTGCCTCAGACACCTTACTTGCGGTCTCAGCAGAACAACCGAACTCTGCACACTCCGCTCCAAACTTTGAATCTTGCAGCGTGGCTAATTACCTAAATTCACCCTTAGCATCCCTCAGCAAACCTGTGATGGATGTCATTTTGGAGGCGAGAAGACCTAGTACTAGAAAATCTTACACTGACAAATGGAAAAGATTCTGTGCCTGGAATCTCTCTCAAGGGATAAGCACAGCGCAGTGCCCAACATTCCTCAGATTTTGCAATACTTAACTGAGATGCTTCACAAGGGCATGCCCCTTTCTTCCATAAAAATGCATGCCTCAGCCATTTCAGCTCATTACAACACAGAACCTCCCCACTTCTCTCATCCTCTGCTAAAGCAGCATCTCAGTGGGGCCAAAAACTTAAGACCACCCAGGAGAGCTCCAACCCTTGCCTGGGACCTCAATTTTGTATTGGAGAAACTCACTCTCCCTCCTTTCGAGCCAGCTGCTACTGCGGAGTTAAAATTTCTCTCTTGGAAAACAGCTTTCCTTTAGCAGTCACTTCAGCTAGAAGGATTTCCGAATTACAGACTGTTATGGCAGTGGAGCCTTTTATCATCTTTCATACGGACAGGGTATCTCTCAGGACCAATCCATCCTTCATGCCTAAGGTGGTATCCAGTGTGGCTCTTAATCAGACCACTAATTTGCCAACTTCCTTTCCCAATCCACAGAACAGGGGGGAGCGGATTCTGCATTCATTGGATGTACACAGACAACTTAGATTTTACTTAAACAGGACAAAATCTCAAAGAAAATCTGAACAACTGCTGGGTGGCATTTGCTGCGAGGGCAGAGGGAAATGCAATTTCAAAGCAAACCATTTCCAAATGGATAAGCCGTTGTATTCGTTTCTGCTATAAGCACCATGGAAAACTATCCCCCCAGGGGATCAGATCCCATTCCACCAGGGCTGCATCTACTTCAACAGCCTTTCTCAGAGGTGTTCCAACCAGGGACATTCTAGAAGCTGCTACCTGAAGCTCAGTTCTTACTTTTACCAAACATTACCATTTACCACTTTTCTCTAAATCCAGAGCTGGCTTTGCCATTGCTGTCCTGCAGGGCCTTATAGCTGGTCCTAATGGTGTATAGTTCCTTCCAGCCAGCCATAGCTTTGGGAATCTACCCAAATGTAATGACTCAACAGTGAAACATGAAGAACATAGTACAGTTGTGTACACTTACCATAAATGTAGATGTTCGAGTGTATTCACTGTTGCAGTCCTGGTTACCCTCCCTCCAACCCCCTATTTTACTCTGGCTATACCTCTACTTTCTTTCACTATGCTTAAAAGCCCTTTTGGTGTATTTGCTTTTGGTTTGAGGTATATTTTTTGTGTGTTTAGTTTTATTTGCTCCCCATTTGGGGGGCATCTGACATCTGGGGCAAGAAAAACTAATGTAATGGCGTCGGCTGCATGTTTTATACCCCTGACGACCTGACGTCATGGAAGAAGGGACAGCAACCGATGCAGGACCCAAGACTTTGTTAATCAGGCCGACTGAGGGCAACCTGCCAGCAGATTACCCAAATGTAATGACTGCAACAGTGAATACACTTGAACATGTACTTTTATGGTAAGTGTACACAACTGTACTTTCGCAAGTGCCGGATGGCCGACTCCTGAAATTTTCGTTATCGAGTTTCAGAAGTGAAGTCTTCAACTAAAGCTAAGTACCCCGTTGGGGAAACTTTTTCTTGCTCCTCACTGATGTCAGTAAAAGTTAATTGCATTTCTTGTGGAAAGCAAATACCTCACAAAGATTTTCATTGCTACTGTATTCCTTGCCTAGGCCCTGAATACGAAGTACCTTGCTGTCGGTTTTTGTGCCTTATTTAATCAATGCACTATCCATCGTCTGTATATTTTCGCTTCTAAATATTTTGGTTCTCGGTTCAGTTATCCAGAAATGTTGGTTAGCCATCCGACTACCAGAATTCCGAAAAAGTGCAAAGACAGAGACAGGCCGTCTAGGTACAAAGCTGCCGGTGACGCTTCTCCTAAGCCATTCGCCAGTTCTCCGGTACTCAGTGAGGCGCTTTCGCAGCCCCTGGTACCCGCTACTTCTGATTCGCACGTCTCTACTGAGACCAATTCAGAGTCTGGTATGCCGCGAGATGCTTCAACTGTGGAACCTGCGGCTATCTCTACCTTGGATGGGTCCGGAGCCGCTGTGCAGGCACCGGCTTCTGAGGGTGTATTCAGGCCTATGGACTTGCATATTAAACCGATGCCTCCCTTCTTCTTTAAGGCCTAAACCTCGAACCATGCCAAAAAAAAAAGACGACGCCCGGGCTGCATGCACAGGCCTCTATGCCTAAAAAACAAATGATAAAAATGGCTGAATATCTTATAACTCTAATCGGGGGAAGACAACCACCCCCTTCTAAGAGACCTAGGATTGAATTTGTTTATGAATCTTCTGACCAGGATTCTGATTTTTCTGATTCTTCTGATGATCCGGATTTACCCTTATCTATTTATGAGGATTCTGATGCAGAGGACTCTATTCCCTCTACTTCCCCTCCAGAGGATTTTTCTTTTGGTGAAACCTTGCACACTTTAAGGGAACATTTTCACTAGGAAAGCCAGGATTTTTCTGATTCAAAAAAAGAGGCTTAGGTTTTTCTTACTTCTGCCTCAGCATAGGCCTGTAGCTATACCTCCTGTACTAGACATTGTTGATGATGCCTTTTCGGAATCTAGTTTGGCCCCTTATTCTTTGCCTCCTGCTCCCAGAAAACCTGAAAGATATTACAGGGTCCCTGATTCTCACAAGTTCCTTTTTAAAAATCCTGTTGTGGATCCAGAGACCATTTCACAGGGACCCAAGGGCATTAAAGCTTCTACTGATAAAAATCCTACCCCCTCTGATAGAGACTCCAGGGCACTGGATAGATGGGGTAAGGTCGTCTACACTTCTGCAACCTTGGCCATTAGGGCCTTAGTTTCATATGTTGAAGTATCAACAACATGTTATTGGATTGCTTAAACAGAAAATGATGTTGTTGATTCCTGACTGTGCTGAAAATAAAGAATTGCAGGATTTAATGCATTCTGCAAAACAGGTTGGAAAACATACTTTGCAATGTGGATTTGATTCATTAGAGGCCTCTTGCAGGGCTGTCACTGGGTCTGTACTTAGAAGGCATGCTTGGCTTAAGGAGCAATCTTTGCCTGATCATGTTAAAGCTAAACTGTTGGATGCTCCCTTAAATCAGGACTGCCTGTTTGGCAACAAAGCTGAGGAAGTTTTCAAAAAGATGTAAGGTAAAGCTAAATGTATGCAAACTGTTAAAGATTTCTTATAAGTCCAGCCTCCAAGATTTAGTAGACATTGGCCCTTTAAGAATTGGTCCTTTCCGGCCCCTTCCAGGTCTTCTCAATCCAAACCCAGACACAGCAGAAATCCCAGGTTTCAGTCCCAGGGTACGCACAAGAGTGAGCAGTGGGGTGCTTCTGGATCCAAATCTGGGAGTAGTAAGACCCCCCCCCCCAAATGGAAAACTGTCTCAATTACTTGCTCTTAAAACTTCCAAGCACTTCTCAACTGAATGCTCCTTTAGGCGGAAAGATTGGTCTGCAGGCCAAAAACCTGGAACTCATTACCCAGGACAAATGGGTCTTAAATATAGTGTCCCAAGAATACAGGTTTCACTTCCACACTTTACCAACACCAAGGGGGATGCCATATCTACCCCCAAATCAGTGGGCAGAGGCCCAAGAGCAAATACTTTCTCTCTCAAACATGGGGGCTATTCAGCTGGTACCAGAAAAGGAAAAGGGACAAGGTTTCTATTTGAGACTTTTCCTGGTACCCAGAAAAGACAATTCATGGCGGTCCTATCCTGGACCTTTCTATTCTAAACACCTTTTTGGTGATTCCAAAATTCAAGATGCTGACTCTTCACCAGTTGCTTCCTATGCTAGGCAAAGATGCTTGGTTGGCAACACTAGATTTAAAAGAGGAATACCTGCACATCCCTCTCAGGGAATCTTGCAGAAGATACCTATGCTTCAAAGCAGGCTACACGCACTATCAGTTCTCTGCACTGCTCTTTGGCTTATCTACTGCGCCCAGGGTATTCACAAAGTGCCTCGCTCCAGTCATTGCATTTTGCAGGCAAAGAACTATTCAAATATACCCATACCTGGACGATTGTCTAATTCAGGCAGAAAGCCAGGACATACTTTTGAATCATCTGGCCTTTGTACAAAGTGTGCTGACTTGTCTGGGGTACACCATAAACAAAAAGAAATTTCATCTGGTACCCTGTCAACAAATTATATTCCTGGGAGCAAGCTTGAGTACAACTTCCCAGATGGCTTTCCTCATGCCAGAGAAACAGATTCATTTGACAACTTACTTCAGACAAGTGCCCACAAAAACCCTGCTATCTGCAAGGCAAATATTGCAAGCCTTGGGGTTCATGGCCTCCTGCATTCTTCTAATTCCATATGCAATATTGCATATGAGGAAACTACAATGGTATCTAAAAAGCCTATGGTGTCAATATTCTCAAGATCTAGAAGCAATGATTCCTATCTTACCTTGCCTACACCTAGAGTTCCTTTGGTGGGTAGAGGCCTGCCACCAAAACAAGGGATTACCACTCATGCTACCCCCTGCCACCCAAACCCTAACAGACGAATCAGGCTATGCATGGGAGGCTCACTTGGCAGGGAAGTGCATTCAGGGCAAATGGAATCCAAGTCAAATGCACCTCCACATCAGTCAAAAAGAAATTAGCTGTACAGAACGCTCTGACAGCCTTCAGACCACATTCTTCCAGGACAGCTAATGATAAAGACGGACAGCACCACTGTTATGTAGTACAGAAAAAAGCAGGGGGTACACATTCTTACCCCCTCTGCAGACTAGCCATGGCATTGTGGAACACAGCCTTGAGCTACCAAGTGAATCTACAAGATCAATTCCTGCCAGGAGAACTAAATACACTGGCAGATGGACTAAGCAGAAAACTCATGGACCCACACGAGTGGTAACTGGAACCAAGGATTTTCAACATGTTGACAAGCGAATGGGGGAGCCCAGATATAGACCTATTCGCCTCCCCCAAGAACTATCAGTTGGGCAAATTTTGCACAAGGATTCCAAAGAAACAAGCTTGAAAAGTGGATGTTCTGTCCTTCAACTGGAAAAAAAAACTATCAGTTTATGCCTTTCCTCCTCTGCCTCTGCTCTCCAAAGTGCTACTAAAGGTCAAACAGGACAAGCCTAGGATGATTTTGATTGCTCCAGACTGGCCACTCCAATACTGGTACCCCCTCTTGCGCAGTGTCTCACGGTTGGCCCCTTGGCACCTGCCTCAGACTCCTTTCCTGCTGTCTCAGCAGGAGAACCAGGTTCTGCACCCCCAGCTTCAAACACTGAACCTAGCAGCCGGGCTAATTACTTAATCTCTCCTTTACCATCTCTCAGTAAACCAGTGATGGATGTCATTTTAGAGGCATGGAGGCCTAGTACTAGAAAATCTTTTGCTGCAAAATGGAAAAGATTCTGTGCCTGGAACCAATCTCAAGGGTGGAGCACAGCAGCGCCCAATTTACCTCAGATTTTACAATATTTAACTGAGATGCTTCACAAGGGCTTGTCATTTTCCTCCGTCAGAATTCACACCTCAGCCATTTCGGCTCATTATAACACAGAACCTCCCCTCTTCTCTCACCCACTGCTCAAGCATTTCCTCAGAGGGGCCAGAAACTTAAGGCCACCCAGGAGAGCTCCAACCCCAGCCTGGGACCTTAACTTTGTATTGGAGAAACTCACTCTTCCTCCTTTTGAGCCAGCTGCTACTGCAGAGTTAAAATTTCCTTCTTGGAAAACAGCTTTCCTTTTAGCAATCACTTCAGCAAGAAGGGTATCTGAAGTACAGGCCCTTATGGCAGCGGAGCCTTTCATCATCTTTCATGTGGACAGGGTGTCCCTCAGAACCAATCCCTCCTTCATGCCCAAGGTGGTATCCAGTGTTGCTCTTAATCAGTCCATTCATTTGCCAACCTTCTTTCCTAATCCACAGAAGAAAGGGGAATGGATACTACACTCCTTAGATGTGCACAGACAACTTAGCTTCTACTTGCACAGGACCAAACCTCAAAGGAAATCTGAACAACTACTGGTGGCATTTGCTGCAGGGACAGAGAGGGAGGCTATTTCAAAGCAAACCATTTCTAAATGGATAGGCCATTGCATTCATTTCTGCTATAAGCACCATGGAAAACCTATCCCACAGGGCATCAGACCCCACTCTATTAGGGCTGCATCTACCTCTACAGCCTTTCTCAGAGGCGTCCCTACCAGGGACATCCTAGAAGCTGCTACCTGGAGTTCTGTACGTACTTTCACCAAGCATTATAATTTACCAATCTTCTCTAAATCCAGAGCTGGCTTTGCCACTGCAGTCTTGCAGGGCCTTTTAGCTGGTCCTAATGCTATCTAAATTCCTCCTCCCAACCATAACTTTGGTATTCTACCCAAATGTAATGACTGCAACAGTGAAACACAAAGAACATAGTACAGTTGTGTACACTTGCCATAAATGTGGATGTTTGAGTGTATTCACTGTTGCAGTCCTGGTTACCCTCCCTCCAGCCCCCTGACTTCTTTTGGCTCTACCTCTACTTTCCTTTACTATGCTTAAAAGCTTTTTGGTGTATTTGCTTTTTTGTTGGAGGTATAACCTTGTATTTTTTATATATTTAATTGCTTCCCATTAGGGGGGCACCTGACATCTGGGGCAAGAAAAACTGATGTAATGGCATCGGCTGCATGTTTTATACTCCTGACGACCTGACGTCATGGAAGAAGAGACAGCAACCGATGCAGGACCCAAGACTTAGTTAATCAGGTCGACTGAGGGCTGCTGCAAGCAGATAACCCAAATGTGATGACTGCAACAGTAAATACACTCTCTAACATCTATATTTATGGTAAGTGTACACAACTGTACTTTCTCCCTCTGCTCCATCTGTCTCATCGGAGGCCTTGCGGAGCCGAAAGAGGAACCGGTCACCGTTCTTGGAGCCTGTAAGTTTGGTGCCGGTCTCTCCTTTATTACAGTCGGTGGCAGGTAGCCACAAGTCTTCCAGTCATGCATCTAGATCCTCCAGGTTATTGGATGAAGACGTGGAGCGGGTAGTGAAGAGGTTGCTTCGGACCCAGGCCCTAGCTGAAATTCTTTCGAGCCCAGCCCATCGGACCTTGGAGCCAACAACGGTACCTTCTACTATGCTTGTTCCTCCTCCAACTCAGATGAGTTTGGAGCCAGAGAGTATGGAAGTCATTGTGTTGGATCCACCGGAGCCAGTAATCACTACTGATATCTCGGATCTGACGTTTGCTCCGGTTTCTTCGATGCTTTCGACCATCGAGGGACCTGGGGGCAGTCACTCCCTGGTCGGCTCCGGGGGGGGGGGGGAGTCGGGTCGGAACCTTGTCAAAGCCGGCTCTCCCACTCGGCACCTCTGCTTTGGAGCAACCCTCCTCGGTGCCGAGGAGATCTCTTGGTCTCTCTTGGCCCAGGACCACGATGCCTTTGAGGTGATGCGGAGTGTGCTCTCCACTGAATCTACTCCACCTTTGGCTCCAGCCTCTTTTCCTCCTATGGGACCGGTCTCCACCTCTTCATTACCTCTCCATCAACCACAGAGTTAGAAGGTCAGTGCCCCAGGAAGCCACAATGGGTGGATCCTCCTCTTCCGATACCTCTCCGGAACATCACCCCGAGGAAGTCCCGAGGAAGAGACAGTGTAAGAAGAAACACATAGATTCCCCTGAGTCTGTCACTTCTGATACCGAGTTAGAGGATTCAGAAAGGGTCCCCAAGGTCCCCCTCTGAGGATGTTTCCTTTTCAGACATCCTGAGATCCTTAAAGTGAGGGGTTGCTGGAAGTTCCTTTCCCCTTCTGAAGATGATTCTGTATACCTGGAGGCATGTGGCTCTCACCCCTCGACCTCTTGGACGTCTTCACCTTTCGACCCTCTCCTGGGTTTGGTGAGCCGGAAGGAGTGGTACTCTCCAGACTCAGTGAACCCCATTCTGTGGAGGCTTAATACGTTCATTACGACCCCGGAAGATAGGCATTACTTAACTAAAGGGGTTCCTGTAGATGCAATTGTGGTGGCAGCAGCCACAAAAAAGGAGTTAGCTGAAACTTCTGTATCTGTTCATCCACCGAACAAGGATTCTCATACAATAGATAGATACGGGAAGTGTATGATGTTCATCGTGTTACACTGCTGCAGTCATTACACTTGGGTTATCCTGCTGTCAGGAGGTCCCGCTGTCAGTCGGCCAGAGTTCCAAAGTCTTGGTCCGACGTCGGTTGCTGTCGCTTCTTCCCTGACGTCAGTGCGCCAGGGGTATATAAGATGCATCAGACACCATTTTCTTCAGTCTTTCTTGCCGCACGGTGCCCGAAGCAAAAGCAGTTCGCAAGTGCCAGTCGGCCAACTCCTGAGATTTTCAAAGTCGAATTTCAGATCCAAAGTCTTCAATAAAGCTAAGTATCCCGTTGGGGAAACTTTTTTCTTGCCTCAGACTGATGTCAGAAAAAGTTAATAATTGTATTTCTTGTGGGAAGCAAATACCTCATAAGGACTTACACTCTTACTGTATTCCATGCCTAGGCCCTGATTATGACATCACTAGTCGGTTTTGTGCTAGATTTAAGAAACACACTATAAAACGACGTTTTGATTTTGCTTAGCACTACTTTGGCCGAAGGTTCAATTATACAATGCCGTCGGAGCAACCGACGACCGCAATTCTTAAAAACACAAAGACAAGGATAAAGACAGGCATCCGAGGTCCCGACAGGCATCCGAGGTCCAAAACCAACGACGACGAAGTCTCTTCTAGGCCAGTCGCCAGTTCTCAGTGAGGTGCTTTCGCAGACCCTGACACTCGCTACCTCAGAGCCACAGGCCACCTCCGACTCCCACATGGAGACAACTAGGCCTCTGGAAACTCAAGGTATTGGGCCTACTGAATCTAATCCCTCAGATGGGTCCGGAGCCGCTGAGCAGGCATCGGCTTCTGAGGGTGTTTTCAGACCTTCACAACTTACCATTAAAGCAACAGCCAGGACATAAACACCATTAAAGACAAAGAAGCAAGTACAGCATTCTCCTGGACAGTCCTCCATGCCTAAGAAATAGATGCTCAAAATGGCCGTAGACCTCATTACTCTAATCAGGGGTTCCCATCCCCCCTCCTGAGAAAAGGCCTAGGCAGGATACAGACTATGATTCTTCTGATCAGGTCTCCATTTCCTCTGATTCCTCTTCAGACCAGGGATACTCTCTACCCCCCTATGAGGACTCTGATGCTGACGAATCTATCCCTTCAGCCTCTCCTCCTGAGGATTACTCTTTTGGGGAAACTTTACATACCATGAGGGAACATTTCCATTGGGAAAGTCAGGATTATTCAGAATCCAAGAAAAGGCTCAGGGACTTCCTTTTATTGCCTCAGCACAGGCCCCTGGCTATTCCGCCTGTGTTATATATTGTAGATGATGTATTCTCTGAATCCAGCTCATCTCCTGATTCTTTGCCCCCTGCACCAGCCAAGCCAGATAGGTATTATAGAGTCCCTGACTCTCACAAGTTTCTTTATAAAAACCCTTCTGCTGACCCAGAAACCATTTTCCAGGGTCCCAAAGGGGTTAAGGCTTCCACTGCAAAAAATCGATTCCCCTCTGACAGAGACTCTAGAGCATTGGATAGATGGGGGAAGAAAGTTTACACTTCTGCAACTTTAGCAGTAAGGGCTTTAAATTTGCCAGTTTCACATGCTTAAGTACCAACAATATTTAATGGCTCAGTTAAAACAGAAAATGCTTGCAAGCTCAGAAGCTCCTGACTATAAAGAAATGCAGGATTTATTGCATGCAGTTGAACAGGTGGGAAAACATACTCTGCATTGTGGTTTTGATTCTTTAGAGGCCTCTTGCAGAGCTGCAGTTACAGGTTCTGTGATTCGAAGACATGCTTGGTTAAAAGAACAGAGTTTACCTGATCAGGTTAAGGCAAAATTACTGGATGCTCCTTTACAGCATGATACCTTGTTTGGTGTTAAGGCAGAAGAGGTGTTAAAGAAAATGGAGGATAAAGCTAAATATGTGCAAACAGTCAAAGATTTCTTACAGGTACAGCCACCTCGATTTAGCAGAAATTGACCTACAAAGAATTGGTCCTTTCCAGTGTCAGGCCACAGAGAGGCAGATACAGACGCCCAAGAGGCAGATCTCAACCCCAAGGCTCTAACAGACAACAACAGTGGGGTACCTCAACCCCAAAAGGAGGGGAGGACAAGTCTCAGCCTTACAGGAAACAGTCCCAATGACTTCCCCCTTCGTATGCCAAGCACTTCCCTTTTGGCAGCCCCCTTAGGGGGGAAACTAGCACTTTTCTCACAAAATTGGCAAACTATCACCCAAGACAAATGGGTTCTGAATATTGTGTCTCAAGGTTACAGGTTCCACTTTCACTCTTTACCAAGGCTAAAAGGAATGCCAAACCTGCCACATAATCAATGGGCAGAGGCTCAAAAACAAATTTCAGCCCTCATGGACATGAGAGTTATTCAGAAAGTACCACAGCAGGAACAAGGACAAGGATTTTACTCAAGACTCTTCCTGGTCCCCAGAAAAGGCAAAGCCTGGAGACCCATACTAGACCTTTCAACTCTAAATACTTACCTGGACATTCCGAAATTCAAAATGTTGATACTACAGCAGCTTCTTCTCATGCTGGGCAAGAAGGCTTGGCTTGTTAATTTGGACCTCAAAGAGGCATACCTGCATGTGCCTATCAGGCAGGATTGCAGAAGATACCTCAGATTCAAGCTGGTACAATGCACTACCAATTCTCTGAACTGCCCTTTGGCTTATCTACTGCGCCCAGGGTCTTTACAAAGTGCCTGGCACCAGTAATTGCATTTTGCAGACAAAAAGGCCTGGCACCAGTAATTGCATTTTGCAGACAAAAAGGCCTGGCACCAGTTATTGCATTTTGCAGACAATAAGGAATTCAAATATATCCATACCTGGACGACTGCCTCATTCAAGCAGAGAGAAAGGACATTCTTCTAAAGCATCTGGCGTTTGTAAAAAGGTTGCTAATTTCTCTAGGGTATACAGTAAACGAAAAGAAGTCAAAACTAGTGCCCTCACAACGGATAATATTCCTGGGTGCCAGCTTGAATACACCGGCCCAGATGGTTTATCTCACGCCAAACGAGGAGAACTGACTCAATATTTTCAATTACTGGCAAAAAAGTCTCATCTCCCTGCAAGAAAAATTCTGCAGGCCCTGGGATTCATGGCATCCTGCATACTACATACTACTAATTCCATATGCAAGACTGCATATGAGGAAATTACAATGGTACCTAAAAAGTGTTTGGACTCAACACTCTCACAGCTTAGAAGCAGTGATACCAATAATTCCCTGCCTACAACAGGAGTTTCGATGGTGGGCACAGGCATGTCACCTCAACAAGGGTCAGCCTTTCACTCTACCCACAGCCAGGCAGACTCTAACAACAGATGCTTCGGATTATGCCTGGGGAGCACACATGGCAGGAAAATGTTTTCAGGGCAAGTGAACCACAGACCAAATGCATCTTCATAGGTTCATACTAGGCTATCTGCCCTAGGGCATTTATAAGCCTAGCCAGAGTGTGTTTGGCTTTCGCCACCCATTTTAAATTAATTTTGCTATGCCCTTTTTCGAGGTTAGTATACTGTGCCTCTGTCTAACAGTGACACAGAAGTGATACCCGGGGTAAACCTACGATCTCCTATCCACTCATCAAGATTCCTCTTGAAGAGAGTCAATGAGGGACTCTGCCTAACCTGGACTGGGATTTTATTCCAGAGTAAAGGGAGCCTCTGGGTTATGAATCTGTCCCTCCAGCATGTCCTATTTATTTCAGTGCTGAGGTTCAAGTCTTTCGAGCACATAGCTCGATGGGATTTGGATTTTCTGAGGTGCAGCATGTCCATTAATTCTGGGTTGGACATGGCTTTATACGTCCGGCACAGATCGCCTCTGAGCAGGCGGTATGCCACTGAGTAGAGCTGGAGTTTCTTTAACCGGGCAGCATATGGCATCTGTTTGAGCCCTTTGATCCCCTTGGTGAGGTACTTTTGGGGTCTTTCCAGTTGCTGCAGGTGTCTGGGAAGGTACATCCCAAAAGGGGCATTGTACTCAATTATGGGCCTGATGAGTAAAGAGGCACGATGACCTCCCCTGATCTAGATGTGAATCCCTTCATGATTAGGTGAGCTATATAAAATGTTTTTGTAACCACTTTGGCCACGTGGTTGTCAAATGAGAGACTGCTATCAACTTGGGTCCCCAGGTCCCTAATTACTTCTTCTGTACTTAATGGATTACCACCTATGTGGTAATTTGTGGGCACTTTGTTTTTGCCAAAGGGGATGACTATACACTTTTTGGCGTTTAGTTTGAGGCCATGGCTCTGGCACCAGTTGTCTGTTTCTATGAGGCCCTTTTGGAGGATGCTTGTGTCGGCTGGAGAGTCAATTATGGCGTCCAGTTTGCAGTCATCTGCGAACTTGGTCAGCCACAGTCCTTCCGTGTTGGCCTGTACCTCCGAGAAATATATACCGAACAAGAGAGGTCCCAGGACTGAGCTTTGTGGGATGCCACTTGTAACTGGTTTGGAGTCTGACATGGCTCCAGCAATTCTAACCATGTGGGTTCTGTCCTTGAGCCATTTTGCAACCCATCTAGTGACATAGGGGTTTATATTTAAGCTGGTGAGCTTATCTATAATGCCCGAGTGGGGTATTGTATCGAAGGCTTTTGCGAGGTCCAGGTAGGCTGTGTGGACCACCTTCCCCTTGTCAATGGCCTTGGTGACTGTTTCAAAGAAATCAACCATGTTTAAGAGGCAGGATCTGCCCTTAACAAAGCCGAACTGGGTAGGATCCAGTGTCTGTAGGTCCCCAATATCTTTATTTATGAGGTCCATGATGATCCTTTCCATAGCTTTGCAGACCAAGCTAGTCAGGCTTATGGGGAGATAGTTTCCAGGATCCGTTGAGGCACCGCCTTTGTGGAGAGGGACCACTGTTGCTGTACTCCACTCTTTGGTTACATATCCTGTAGTAAGGCTGAGATTGAACAGTAGTTTTATGTTTGGGTTTAGCTCTTCTTGGAGTTCATGTAGGATGCAACCCGGGACACCGTCTGGTCCCATTGATGCTGTGTTTTTTGCTTTGGAGAGGGCAGCTCTTACCTGAGCATCTGAGATGTCAGGGGGGCAGCACTCTGCTGGGATAGATACTTGCCTTTTTGGTGGGGAGGGGGGGGGTGGAGAAGTTTGCGCTGAACCTGTCAGCTAGGATGTTGGCAATGTCTGTGGGTTTGGTGTATTTTTTGTCATTTTGGACTAATTCTGAGCATATCTGGGAATTCCCACCCAGGTTCCTAACATAACTAAAGAAAGCCTTGTGATTATCCTTAGTGTCCTGTGCAATTTTTCTCTCGAAGCTGGCCTTAGATGATTTTATGAGTGCTCGTAGTTTTTTGCTAATACTGATGAGAGATGCCTTCCCTTTTTGGGATTTTGCTCTATCATGTAGTAGCTTCCTCCTTCTGTTGTATAGTTTGTTTATGGCTGGGGTCCACCAGACAGGACGTCTGCCTTTGGAGGATTGGGTCTTGGTTTTATTTGGGATTGCATGATCCATGCATTCCTGAAGGTGTTCATAGAATGCGTTTATAAAGGATTCTGCGGTCTGGGCCGTATTTTCCGCAGGCCCGGGGGCTTTGAAGGATTCCACCTCGGTTTTGAGGAGTGTGAAATTTGCTTTAGAGAAGTTTTTCACTATGGTTTTCAGGGCAGGGGGTGGAGTCGGGATGTGAATATCCAGTCAGATTAGTTTATGGTCTGATCTTACCAGTGAGGGATACACTTCTGGTCTGGAGCATAGAGTCCCCATGTTGGTGATGATCAGGTCCAGTATGTTTTCCCCTCTTGTGGGAGTGGTAACAAGTTGTTCCATAGCATTTGAGTTTATAAATTCTAGGAACCTTTGGGCTAGGGTGTTGGAGCTAGAGTAATGCTCCCAGTCTATGTTTGGGTAGTTGAAGTCGCCCAATATAATGGTGTTTGGAGAGACCTTCATATTTTCCAGTGTTCTGAGGAAGGCCGAGTGGGGTTCCTTGGTTTGGGAGGGTGGTCTGTTGCAGGCTATAAACTCGAAGGCAGTTTTACCCACTGTTAGTTGCACATGGATAGTCTCTGATGCTTCGTGCTGTGCCACCAACCTGGAAGTGTGGGTATCTTTGACGAATATTGATACTCCCCCTCCTTTTGTGGTTCGGTCGAAGTTTTGCGGCCGAAAAGCATGGTATGAGGTATAACCTGGTAGTGCTGGTGTGCTCTCTGGAGCCTTGAACCAGGTTTCTGTTACTGCAGATGTTCTCCATGCTAAGGAGAGTTTTGAGTGCGTGCATCTTGAGGTTTAGACTTCTGACGTTGAGTAGCATTACTCTTAGTTTCTTATCCCTTGTGATACCTATGGAGGTGGGTTTGTCTTTTGACCCTTGCCTAAAAAAGGCACTATGGGGGTAGCAAGAGTCTTTGCCAATATCCGAAAGCCTAGGGGTGACAGGTGCAAGCCGTCCCTAGCGAAGCATCGTAGCTTGTCGAGCATGTCATTCCAGGCTGATGGGCATTGGATCCCCTTTGAATGACAGCAATATTTAAGCCAGTTGTTGAAATTGATCATCTTGTCTTCATATTGTGGCATCATTCTTGGTGAGGGTAAGATGCTACTCAAGGTCAGGGTCATACCGGCCTGGGCTACATGCTCAGAGAGCTCCTCTATGTCTCTTTTCATGTAGTCCAGGGAGATACGTCTCAGGTCATCAATCAAAAAGAGGTGTTGGCTTTTCAAAATGCCCTAACAGCTTTCAAGGACCTTCTGCATCCAGGACAATTATTATTAAAGACAGACAACACCACAGTAATGTGGTACATAACCAAGCAAGGGGGCACTCATTCTTATCCCCCATGCAGACAAGCCATGACCTTGTGGAACACAGCTCTAACTTATCAAGTTCATCTGCAAGCACAATTCCTGCCAGGAAAGAAGAATACTCTGGCAGATGATCTCAGCAGAAATATCATGGACCCTCACGAATGGAAATTGAATCCACAAATCTTCAGCATGGTAACGCAAAAATGGGGGTGCCCAGACATAGATCTTTTTGCCTCCCCACTGAATTGCCAACTACAAAAATTCTGCAGAAGGACCTGCCACACACAAGCATGGGAAGTGGATGCTCTTTCGTTCAGCTGGAAAAGCCTAAATGTTTATGCCTTCCCACCACTGCCTCTCCTTTCAAAGGTACTCCTAAAAGCCAGACAAGAAAAACCACAGATGATCCTGATTGCTCCAGACTGGCCACGCCAGCACTGGTACCCAATCTTAAAGAACTTAGCTCGAGGCCCGCCATGGATTTTGCCTCAAATTTCACACCTTCTGACTCAACAAAACAATCAGATCCTGCACGGTCAGCTCAAAACCCTAAACCTGGCTGCATGGCAGATTCATTAGTCAAACAGGCAACACCTCTCTTTAAAGCTGTTATGGATGTCATTTTGGAGGCCAGGAGGCCTAGCACCAGGAAATCTTACTCAGGAAAAGTGGAAGAGATTCTGTGCCTGGAACCAGGCTCAAAGCCTTGACCCTCTTGTCCCAAGCATTCCTCAGATTTTACAATACTTAACTGAGATGCTGGACAAAGGCCTATCCTTCTCATCAATTAAAATCCACACCTCTGCCATTTCGGCACATTACAACACAGATCCTCCTTTATTCTCTCTTCCCTTACTAAAGCAGTACCTCAGAGGGGCTAAAAACATAAGACCGCCCCGGAGAGCACCAACACCAACTTGGGACCTCAATTTTGTTTTGGAAAAACTGACTTTGCCACCTTTTGAGCCAGCCAATACAGCCGATCTAAAATTTTTATCATGGAAAACAGCTCTGCTCCTGGCAGTAACTTCAGCACGAAGAGTCTCAGAGCTACAGGCATTAATTGCAGTGGAACCTTTTATAATGTTTCATCAGGACAGGGTTTCTTTAAGGACAAACCCTACCTTTATGCCAAAGGTGGTGTCCAGTGTGGCTCTTAACCATAACCAAACCATCCATTTGCCTACTTTTTACCCAAACCCCCAGAATAAAGGGGAGAAACTTTTGCACTCTTTGGACATACAGAGGCAGCTACGCTTCTACTTGGACAAAACAAAAGCTTTCAGGAAGACTGAGCAACTGTTTGTAGCATATGCTGCAGGATCACAGGGCAAGGCTATCTCAAAGCATACTATTTCCAAATGGATAGGACACTGTATTTGTTACTGCTACACGCAACATGGAAAATCAGTCCCTAATAAATTTAGGCCACATTCTCCCAGAGAAACGGCCACTTCAACAGCCTTTCTCAGAGGAGTACCAACCAAGGAAATTTTGGAGGCTGCAATTTGGAGTTCAGTGCACACCTTTACCAAGCATTACCACTTGCCTCTTTACTCTAAATCCAGAGCAGGATTTGCCACTGCAGTTCTGCAGGGCCTCGATCAATCCTAACTCTTTATAGACCAGCCACCCAGCTTTAGCTTTGGGATTCTACCCAAGTGTAATGACTGCAGCAGTGTAACACGATGGACATAGTACAGTTTTGTACCTACCATAAATGTAGATGTTCTAGTGTTCACACTGCTGCAGTCCAGGTTACCCTCCCTCCATCCCCTCTGTCCTAGCTGGACGTACACCACAAAGATTGTATAGGATAGAAAGGTATAGGTATTTGCCTGTAACTGAAGGTATTGTTTTTATTTTTATATATGTTTTATTAGCAGTATGTATTGCCTACCTACTTGGGGGCATCTGACATCTGGGGCAAGAAAAACTGATGAAAATGGCGTCTGATGCATCTTATATACCCCCGGCGCACTGACGTCATGGAAGAAGTGACAGCAACCGACGCCGGACCAAGACTTTGGAACTCTGGCCGACTGTGGGATCGCCTGACGGCAGGATAACCCAAGTGTAATGACTGCACCAGTGTGAACACTCGAACATCTACATTTATGGTAGGTACAAAACTGTACTTTCTCTTCAGCGGCCTTTACTTTATGGTCACTGAATTATTTGTCGCATTTCACACGACTTCAGCGGGATCTCCTAAAAGAGCTAGGAGATAACCTGCAAGTTGCTGCAACCCAGGACTTCTCTGATAAGGTTAACTCACAACTCACAGCTTGCAGCCTTAACCTCCATATCTAACTCCTCCATGCAGCTCATATCTTATGCAGCCGATGGAGTGAGCAGGGCAGCAGGCACTGGAATAACTCTTCATAGACATTTCTGGATGTGCCTTTGTGAGTTTGCAGAACCATTCTGTTCTTCCTTTATTGACACTCCCTTTGACAGCTTGTTATTATTTGGGCCTAAAGTAAAAGAAACTCTCACCAGGAACCAACAAGATGGTAAGACTCTGCCATTTGAGACCATTTTTCTGCCCCTACCAGACCTTGTCCTACAGTCAAAAGGGTGGGAAAATGTGGTTCCGTAAGTCCTAAGGTGCCTTGTCTGACAGTCGTGGTGATCCTTCTCCCAGGGGCAGAAAGGGAAACGGAAGACGCCGTCCACGTGGCAGAGGGGTTCCGCAAAACCAGGGAGACAGATACTTTCTCTGGTAGGCCCTTCTAGCGTTCCTGTAAGGAGGCCCGTCTGTCCACCTCTGGAGGCAGTCGGGGGGGAGGTTATCGCTGTACCTGGAAGCCGGGCTGAATTTGACTCAAAAGACAAATGGGTACAGTCCATTATATCCAGAGGATACAGCATTCCCTTCCAATGTACACCTCAACCACCAAAGTCTTTCCCAGACATTCCACCCGGTCAAAAGGATCGAGCCACACTAGAAATACAAAAGGTGCTAGAAAATGGGTCGTCCAAGAAGTCCCCGCAGACCAGCTAGCATCCGGAATTTACTCAAGGTTCATTTTAGTTCCAAAAATGGTATATGACTGGAGACCCATATTGGATCTCAGCAGACTAAACAAGTCGGTGAGAATATCAAAGTTCCGGATGGTAACACTGCAGTCTATACTCCCCTTCCTGGGAAAAGACAATTGGATGTGCTCGTTAGATTTTCAGGACTCGTACTACCACATAAAGATGGACAGCCGCGCAAGAAAATTTCTATGCTTCCGGCTGGGAGCCAGTCATTACCAGTTCAGAGCTCTGCCCTTTGGACTTAACACAGCCCCCAGGGTGTTTACCAAATGCATGGCAGTAGTCACTGCTCATGTGAGACATCAAGGATTCCAGGTGTTTCCATACTTGGACGACTAGCTCCTAACTGCCACCAGCAAGCAACTACTGATCAAAATAGGAGACTACACAATTCATTTTTTCTCAAAACTAGGCATTACTGTAAATACAGAAAAATCTGCCTTGTTGCCATCACAGCATATTAAGTTCATTGGTTCAGATTTAAATACAAATGACATGTTGGCAAAGCTACCTCAAGAAAGGATACAGATGCTACGCAGTCAAGTGGATTATTTTACTCCACAAGAACAGAGTACAGGCAAGATTTGTGCTGAAAGTCCCAGGCTCTATGGCAGCGATGATAACACTATTTCCCATGGTACGACTTCACATGAGAATACTGAAGTGGCTGCTCTTCGCCCAATGGTCCATGCAGGACTTGCCCATGTCTCGAAATTTTCATAACTCCTTCCTGCTAGAAGGACTTACTGTGGTGGGTTCATTTCACTTTTGGTAACAATGGGCAGACCGTTTGTACTTCCTCAACCTATTACTACAGTAACCACGGACGCGTCCCAGAGATGGTTGGGGGGGCATTATCTGGGACAGACGGTCCAGGAGTTTGGAAAGATCACGAGTACCATTTTCAAATCAATGTCTTAGAGATGAGGGACATGCTTCTGGCATTGCAAGCACTTCAGGACACTCTTCCCACGGGGACTATTTCAATTCAGACAGATTATGTCAGTGGTTTGGTACATCAACAAGCAGGGGGGTGGGGACCGGATACTACCCTCTGTCTAAAGGCCCAGAGAGTATGGCAATGGGCGATATCTTCTCAATGCTTTCTGACAGCAACGCATATCCTAGGGATATCCAATGTTATAGCAGACAGGCTAAGCAGAGCGATTCTCATGCCTCTCGATTGGTCCCTGAATCAGGAAGTTGCGAACCAAAATTTTCGCAAATGGGGAAAGCCGTGCTGTGACCTTTTTACCACTCCCTTCAGCTACTTTGCCTTAATTTCCCCTCTGGGAGAGTCACCGAGGGATGCACTGGTTCACGATTGCCCCCTGAGTCTTCTTTAGTTATGCCTTTTCCCCATTTCCCTTGATTCCAAAGGTCGTACAGAAAGTAAAGTTGTTGAGTCACAGGTTAATTCTCATTGTGTCATACTGGCCTTGTCAGATTTGGTTCCCTTTCCTTTGGCCCTACCTTCAGGAGGACCCATGGATCCTTGACCCAGTGCCGGATCTTCTGACGCATCAGTTAGGAATGCTCCATCCTGCGCTTCACACCCTTAAACTGACAGCTTGGCTGCTCCACTTCTGCTCTTAGCCAGGCTCCCGGAATTGTCCCCTGCAGTTCGTCACATTCTAGTCTCTTCGCACAAGCAGACGACTAGGAATCTCTATGTGAGCAAATGGAAAGGGGTCTCTTGTTGGGCTGACAAAAGACATATAGATCCGTTTACAGCATCAATACCTGTAATCCTGGAATTTCTAACAGAAACCTTTAATCAAGGGACAGCGGCAGCCACTGTCAGAGTTCAGTTAGCTGCTATTTGTAGTCATCATGTGGGAGAATTAGGATCTAGTCTAATGTCTCAGACTATGCAAAGCCTTCCTAAAAGGTACTTTTTTAAGACCTCCCATCCTCCTTGGGACCTCAACCTAGTATTGTCATCTTTGATTCTGCCTCCTTTCGAACCAGCATCATCATGTTCATTAAAATTTTTATCTTGGAAAACACTCTTCCAGACAGCAATTACTTCAGCCAAGAGAGTGTCAGAGTTACAAGCCTTGTCTGTCTGTCCACCTTATTTGATCTTCCATAAAGATAGAGTATCCCTCAGAACAAATTCTTTCTTTTTACTGAATGTTTGTTCTCAAGCCAATTTAAACCAGAGTATAGAATTACCAGTGTTTTTTTTCCAAACTATGGCAACAAGGCAGAGTATAATCTTCATCAGCTGGATGTGCACAGACAGTTATGTTTTTACTTGCACAGGACCAAAGAATTTAGGAAGTCAGACCAATTGTTTGTCTCCTATTCAGAAAATAAAAAAGGTTTGGCAGTCTCAAAAGTTACTTTGTCCAAATGGCTTACTGAAACCGTCACATATGTCTATGATTCCTATAGTAAGGAACAGCCAGGAATTCAGCCTCGAGCCAGTAGAAGCTCTCGAGTTTTAGTATAGGCAGATTTGGAGCCGAGGTTTCTGTTCCGAACCCGAAGTAGCAAGACTGAAGGGGAGATACTGGACAACAAATCTGGAACGTTATGGTGAGTACATAACTTATTTTTTTCCACGCTGTGAAGTCTGCTTTGATTTGACCCTTAGCTGTTCCTACACCAATGCCAGATTCCTCTGTCCCTCAGGTTGACACTCTACTGTTTGCCAACATATAACCACAGATGCTTGGGTACTTTCTGTTATCTGTAATTTATTTTACAGTCTAGAAGGCCCAGCCTCTATGTTTAGGCCTTCCTCAGCCACCTCCTTGTCTATCCCACATTTTCTTTTGCTTCTTCAGGATCTGGTAGTACAGGGAACAATCCAGCCTGTTCCGGTGCATCAACAGTGAACAGTTTTTTTTTTTTTTTTTTTTTTATTCCAGGATGTTTCTGGTTCCCAGGAAGGAGGAGTTGAGGAGGCCTGTTTTAGACCTGTCTTTTCTCAACATCTTTTTCAAGATTCCCTCTTTCAGGATGTTGTCTCTTTATAAAGTTCTTTTCCTGTACAAACTGTACAGTTCCTGTACAAATCCAGACTAATCTACTTTTTTCTTTCCACTATCATATTCCCAGAAATCTAAATTGCAATCTTTCTCTGGGATATCAAAGGACCCAATGACTGTACTGCTAAAAAAAAAAAATGTCCTTTACAACTATGTATATACAGCTTAAAATATTTAATATCCTATCCTCACATAATTGTACTGTATATAATTACTGTCTCTCTCAATATGTGGATAGTACTATGTCTTTCTATTACTTGACCTAGACTAAGATGTAAGCATTGTTGCTCAATGTCTGTAACACATGTAATTATTGTAAATGTTTTAATTTTTATAACCTTGTTTTCATCTTGGAGCTTTTCTCCCCGGGCCTCCACTGAAAATGGAAATTATCCAGTTGGACTAGCCCGGTCAACAAATGTAAAATAAAACAAATAAAATAATAAAATAAACTTTTCCCTGTGTTGCTTCTTCATGCATTGCTGCTGTCCCTGGATTTAAAGGACGCATACCTCCACATTCATATTCACCATCTCTTCAGGAAATGTTTAAGTTTCTGTGTTTCTTCTCCTCATTATCACAGTTCTTCGTGTTTCACTGTTGCAGTCATTACGTTTGGGTAATCTGTTTGCAGTTTGCCCTCATTCGGCCTGATTAATAAAGTCTTGTGTCCTGCGTCGGTTGCTGTCCCTTCTTCCATGATGTCAGGTCGTCAGGGGTATAAAACATGCAGCTGACGCCATTACATCAGTCTTTCTTGCCGTGTGGTGCCCAAAGCAGAAGCAGTTGGCAAGTGCCGGTCGACCGACTCCTGAAATTTTCGTTTTCAAGTTTCAGAACCGAAGATTTCAACTAAAAGCTAAGTACCCCGTTGGGGAAACTTTTTCTTGCTCCTTTCCGATGTCAGTAAAAGTTAATAATTGCATTACTTGTGGAAAGCAAATACCTCATAAAGATTTTCATTCGTACTGTATTCCTTGCCTAGGCCCTGACCACGACGTACCTTGCTGTCAGTTTTGTGCTTTATTTAATCAGCGCACTGTCCGTCGTCGGTATATTTTTGCCTCTAAATTTAATGTCGGTTCTCTGTTTAATTATCCAGAACTAGACTTCTAATAACTATCACGGATCTGATAATTAGTGATGCTTCACATATTCCTTCTTTTTTTTTTTTTTTTTTGTGGTTTAGAGTAGGTATCTAAACTGGTATTTTGTTTTTTAGTTCGGAGTGGTTTGCTCCTAGGCCTTTAGCCTTCTTGATTTACTCTACTTGACAGGGCTCTGTCAGATGTAATACCCTATCCCTTTATATTTTGTATTGAGCGTTTGTTTTTTCTTTACTGTATCCCTTTCTATAGTTATTGCAGTTCAGGGATCTGAACTTCTAAGCTGTTTTTGTGGTGTGATTGGACAATTTTTCATAATGTCAGAGAAGCAAAAATCTGGGTTTAAAAAGTGTGACTGTGGACAAAAGATGTCCATCACGGATAATCCTAGTTCTTGTGTTTATTGTTTGGGCCCGCTACATTTACAGGAGGATTGCTCTATCTGCCATTCCTTCAGTGGCAGGGTGTTATTAGAGAGGAGAAGGAAATTAGTAGATAGAGGACTGTAAATCGGACTTCCAGGATATATTGGATAAGACTGACCAGACCTCCAAGTCCTCGAAGGGGTCGAAGTTGTCTAAGGTGTCTTCGGAGCACAAGTCTTCGACTTCGAGCACCTCTGGCAAGACTCTGTTGCCGGCTCCAGAGCCTTCGGAGCCGTGCACCAAGATTTTACCTCGGAGCCAAATCATTGTGTTGGAACCAGTGTCGGAGGATGTTCTTCGTGTCTCACTGTTGCAGTCCTTACATTTGGGTAATCCTGCTGGCAGGTTGCCCTCAGTCGGCCTGAATTCCAAAGTCCTGGGTCCTGCTTCGGCTGCTGATGCCCCATCCCTGACGTCCGGTCGTCAGGGGTATAAAAAATGTGGCAGACGCCATTTTCTTTAGTCTTTCTTGCCGCGCGGTGCCCGAAGCAGAAGCAGTTCGCAAGTGCTGGTCGGCCGACTCCTGAGATTTTCGTGTTAGAGTTTCAGATCCAAAGTCTTTAATAAAGCTAAGTACCCCGTTGGGGAAACTTTTTTTCTTGCTCCAGACCGATGTCAGAAAAAGTAAATAATTGTATTTCTTGTCGAAAGCAAATACCTCATAAGGACTTTCATTCTTAACTGTATTCCTTGCCTAGGCCCTGATTACAACGTTTCTGGTTGTCGGTTTTGTGCTAGATTTAACCAACGCACTATTAAGCGTTTGTATGATTTTGCTTTAAACTATTTTGGACGCCGGTTTAATTATCCAGAAATGTCGTCGGATAGTCATCCGACTGCCGGAGTTCACAAAAAATGTAAAGAAAAGGAGAGAGACAACCAAGGCCCAAAACTGACAAAGCTTCTCCTAAGCCAGTCGCCGGTTCTCAGTGAGGTGTTTTCGCAGCCCCTGACGCCCGCTACTTTAGAGTCGCAGGCTTCTACCGACTCTCGCGTGGAGTCGGCCATGCCGCTGGAAACTCAAGGTATTGGAGCCTCGGATACTATTCCTTCAGATGGGTCTGGAGCCGCTGAGCAGGCACCGGCTTCTGAGGGTATATTCAGACCTAAACATCTTTACATTAAACCAACCTCGGCTTCAAAGGCAAAGACTAGAGCACCTTCTAAAGCAAAGAAACAAACTCAAGAGCCACTTGGACAGGCCTCTATGCCCAAAAAACAGATGCTCAAAATGGCGGAAGATTTAATTACCTTGATCAGGGGTTCCCATCCCCCTCCTAATAAGAGGCCTAGGCAATAGACTGACTATGAATCTTCAGATCGGGTTTCTATTTCTTCAGATTCATCTTCTGAACAGGAATATTCTCTTCCCCCTATGAGGATTCTGATGCTGAAGAATCTATACCTTCAGCTTCTCCTCCATAGGACTATTCTTTTGGGGAAAACTTGCATACCATGAGGAAGCATTTCCACTGGGTGAGCCAAGATTTTTCAGAATCTAAAAAGAGGCTCAAGGATTTCCTTTTACTACCTCAACACAGGCCACTAGCCATTCTCCTGTGTTAGACATTGTAGATGATGTGTTTTCTCTAGTCTTACCCCTGACTCCTTACCTCCAGCTCCTGTTAAGCCTGACAGATATTACAGGGTTCCTGACTCTCATAAATTCCTTTATAAAAACCCTGCTGCAGACCCAGAAACTATTTCACAGGGTCCCAAAGGAGTCAAGGCTTCCGCTGCAAAAAACCCTACCCCCTCTGACAGAGATTCTGGGGCACTGGATAGATGGGGAAAAAAGGTTTACACATCTGCTTCCTTGGCTATAAGGGCCTTAAACTGTCAGTTTCATATACTCAAATATCAGCAACGTCATGGCATTGCTTAAACAGAAAATATTAAACTCTGTGCAGAAAACAAGGAAATGCAGGATTTATTACATGCCGCTGAACAAGTTGGAACGCATTCTTTGCAATGTGGTTTTGATTCTTTGGAGGCCTCCTGCAGGGCCGCAGTTACGGGTTCTGTAATTAGGAGGCATGCTTTGTTAAAGGAACAAAATCTGCCTGATCATGTCAAAGTTAAATTATTAGATGCACCTTTACAGCATGATGCATTGTTTGGTGTTAAGGCAGAATAGGTGTTAAAGAAAATGGAGGACAAAGCTAAATCTATGCAAACTGTCAAAGATGTTTTACATGTACAGCCACCTAGGTTTATTAGACACTGGCCTACAAATAATTGGTCCTTTCCTGTGTCAGACAGACCTCAAAGGGGCAGATCCAGATGCCGTAGAGGCAGATCCCAGGCGCAAGGTTCATACAGATAAAAGCAATGGGGTGCTTCTACCTCCAAAGTTGGAGAAGACAAATCACAACCATACAGGAAACGGTCCCAATGACTTCCCCCTGCCTGCACCAAGCACTTATCTCCTGGCAGCACCCTTAGGGGGAAAATTAGCACTTTTTTCTCAAAATTGGCACATTATAACCCAGGACAAGTGGTTTCTAAATATCGTGTCACAAGGCTTACAAATTCCATTTCCATACCCTGCCAAAGGCAAACGGCTGGCCAGGTCTGCCAAAATATCAATGGGCAGAGGCACAAAAACAAGTCTCATCCCTCATGGACATGGGGGCCATTCAACAAGTACCAGAGCAAGAGCAGGGACAAGGATTTTACTCAAGACTGTTCTTGGTACCCAGAAAGGACAAGGCCTGGAGACCAATACTGGACCTATCTATTCTGAACACATTCCTGGATATACCAAAATTCAAGATGTTTACTTTGCAGCAGCTTCTGCCCATGCTGGGCAAGAACGCTTAGCTTGTGACTCTAGACTTAAAAGAGGCATACCTGCATGTTCCAGTCAGACAGTCGTGCAGAAGATACCTCAGATCCAAGGCTGGCTCAATGCATTACCAATTCCCTGCACTGCCCTTTGGCTTATCTACTGCGCCCAGGGTCTTTACAAAGTGCCTGGCACCAATAATTGCATTCTGCAGACAAAGAGGAATACAAATAAATCCTTACTTGGACGACTGTCTAATTCAGGCAGAGAACAAGGACATTCTTCTACAGCATCTGACATTTGTGAAAAGACTTCTAACATGCCTAGGGTACACAGTCAACGAAAAGGAATCAAAACTAGTACCCTCTCAAGAGATAATATTCCTGGGTGCAAGCTTAAATACAACTGCCCAGATGGCTTATCTCACGCCAGACAAACAAAGGCAACTGACTACCTATTTCAAAATGTTTGCAACAGAGGCTCAGTTATCTGCAAGAAAAATTCTGAAGGCTTTGGGCTTCATGGCATCCTGCATCCTACTAATTCCATATGCAAGACTGCATATGAAGAAACTTCAATGGTACCTAAAAAGTGTTTGGACTCAACATTGCCACAGCCTGGAAACAATGGTTACTCTCATTCCCTTCCTACAACAGGAGTTTCGATGGTGGGCAAAGGCTTGTCACCAAAACAAGGGACAGCCATTCACATTACCCCCAGCCAGGCAGACACTAACAACGGATGCATCAGATTATGCCTGGGGTGCCCACATGGCAGGAAGATGCATTCAAGGCACATGGTCCTCAACCCAAATGCATCTACATATCAATCAAAAAGAGATGCTAGCTGTTCAGAATGCCCTGACAGCCTTCAAGGACCTACTTCATCTGAGACAGACAACACCACGGTTATGTGGTATATAAACAAGCAGGGGGGCACACATTCTTACCCCTTTGCAGTCTAGCCATGACTTTGTGGGACACAGCATTAACTTACCAAATACATCTGCAGGCACAATTCCTGCCAGGAAGGGAAAATACTCTGGCAGGCGAACTAAGCAGAAACCTCATGGATCCCCACGAGTGGCAGCTGGATCCACAAGTCTTCAGCATGATAACAAGGAAATGGGGATGCCCGGACATAGATCTGTTTGCCTCCCCTCACAACTACCAACTAAAAAGATTCTGCACAAGGACTTATCACAGACAAGTATGGAAAGTGGACGCCCTATCTTTCAGCTGGAAAAAACTATCAGTATATGCCTTTCCCCCACTGCCTCTCCTCCCCAAGGTACTCCTAAACGTCAGACAGGAGAAGCCAAAAATGATACTGATTGCCCCAGCCTGGCCTTGCCAGTACTGGTTTCCAATCCTAAGGAACTTGTCTCAGTGTCCAGCTTGGACCTTACCTCAGATACCTCATCTACTGTCCCAGCAAAACAGTCAGATCCTGCACAGCCAACTCAGGACTTTAAACCTGGCAGCATGGCGGGTAATGTAGTCATACAAAACACACCTCTCAGTAAAGCTGTGATGAATGTCATTTTGGAAGCCAGAAGGCCTAGTATTAGAAAATCTTATGCTGGAAAATGGAAGATTCTGTGCTTGGAACCAGGCACAAGGAAGTGATATAGCTGTGCCAAATATTCTTCAGATTTTGCAATACTTAAACTGAGATGCTGGACAAAGGCCTGTCTTTTTCATCTATTAAAATTCATGCCTCTTCCATTTCGGCTAATTACAATACAGAGCCACCAATCTTTTCTCATCCCTTATTAAAGCAGTACCTCAGAGGAGCCAAAAATTTAAGGCCTCCAAGGAGATCACCAATGCCTGCATGGGGCCTCAACTATGTCTTGGAAAAACTCACCCTGCCTCCTTTTGAGCCAGCTGCTACTGCTGATATAAAGTTTTTATCTTGAAAAACAGCTCTACTCCTAGCAATAACTTTTGCAAGACGAGTTTTAGAGCTACAGGCACTCATGGCTGTGGAACCTTTTATCATTTTTTATCCAGACAGGGTCTCTCTGAGGACAAACCCAACATTTATGCCTAAGGTGGTGTCCAGTGTGGCTCTTAACCAAACTATTTATCTGCCAGCTTTTTATCCAAATCCACAGAACAAGGGGAGAGAATTCTGTATTCTTTGGATGTACACAGCTTGGATTCTACTTGGACAGAACCAAAGTTTTCAGAAAGACAGAGCAATTACTAGTGGCATATGCTGCAGAATCACAAGAAAAAGCTATCTCAAAGCAGACTATTTCAAAGTGGATAGGCCACTGCATACGTTTCTGCTACTTACACCATGGCAAGCCAGTGCCTATGGGCATTAGGCCACATTCAACCAGAGCTACAGCCACTTCAGCAGCCTTTCTCAGGGGAGTACCAACCAAGGACATTTTAGAGGCTGCTACTTGGAATTTAGTGCACACATTTACAAAGCACTATCATCTGCCACTCTACTCTAAATCCAGGGCAGGCTTAGCCACTGCAGTTCTGTAGGGCCTCATAGCTGCTCCTAATGCTGTTTAGCTCCAGCCTCCCAACCATAGCTTTTGGACTCGACCCAAATGTAATGACTGCAACAGTGAAACACGAAGAACATAGTACAGTTGTGTACACTTACCATAAATGTAGATGTTAGAGTGTATTCACTGTTGCACTCCAGGTTACCCACCCGCCATCCCCCTTTCTTCTGATGGAACCTATCTTTCCTTCTCTGATTTATTTAACCTATATGGTGTATTTGATTGTAGATGAAGGTAAAGTTTATATTGGTGCATGTAGTCGGCCGCATCTTTTTTTACCCCTGACAACCTAACGTCAGAGAAGGGGCGACAGCAGCCGATGCAGGACCCAGGACTTTGGAATTCAGGCCAACTGAGGGCAACCTGCCACCAGGATTACCCAAATGTAATGACTGCAACAGTGAATATACTCGAACATCTACATTTATGGTAAGTGTACACAACTGTACTTTTTGAAGTCTCCGGTCCTTAAGTCAGTGGCTTCTTCGGCTCCTTCAACACTTACTTCCGCTGCCCTTTTTGACATCGATGTGGACCGAGTGGTACAGAGACTTTTGGTAAACCCTGCCCTGGCCAGATTGCTTGCAGCTTCGACCCAGTTGGCTTTGAAGCCTACGACCCCTCCTTGTTCTGCTCCTCCTCAGAGGCCAGTTGAGCCTTTGGAGTCAGAAAGAGAGGATCCGATAGTGTTGGAACCCTCGGAACAGAGGCCTGTTGCAGTGCTCTCGGCTCCTTCGACCTTGACTTCTTTGGTTCCAATCGAAGCGTCTCTGAGCAGACACTCTCTCTCTGATTCCGAGGGGGGGGGGAGTTAAACCAATGCTTCGGTTCCGACTTTCCCCTCTCGGGGCTTCGGCGCAGATGAGCTCTGTTCCATCCCCTGGTTCGGAGCCTGAGGTCTCTGCCCCTGGGAGGCTGCCGTCTTCTTCGGAACCGGCGTACTCCTTGGGTCGGGAAACCGATGCCTTCGATACCATGAGGAAGGTCATGTCTGCTAAAACCCTCACTTCGGTTCCTTCCTCTTCCTCCAGTAAAGGGCCTCCCTCTATATCTACACCACAGATTCCCACTAAGCGTCGAGACCCAGAGCCTCAGGTAACCCCATTGGGTGACCCCTGCTTGACTGAGACTTCACCAGACGATGAGGTCCCCAGGAAAAGACTGTGTAAGAGGAGGCATTTAGATTCCCCCCAGGAACCCTTAACATCAGACACCGACTTGGAGGAATCCGAAGGGTCCCCAAGGTCCTCCTCTGAGGATGTCTCTTTTGCAGACATCCTTGAAATACTAAGGCAGAGGGGTGACTGGTAGTCCCTTACCCCTACTGAGGATGAGTTGGTGCTCCTGAAGGCCTTTGGGTCTCAGCCCTCCACCTCCTGGGTTACTCTGCCTTTCGATGAATTAATGGACTTGATCTCTTGAAAGGCGTGGGAGTCTCCTGATTCTATGCAACCGGTCCCTCGGAGGCCTAACAAATTTATCACCTGCCCTCAGGATAAGTCCTTTCTTACAAAAGGGGTTCCCGTTGATGCCATGGTGGTGGCGACAGCCACCAAGAAAAAGATGTCAGACACCTCCTAATAGAAAAGAAGTAATCTCCGTGGTATCCTCAAAGTCTCAAAACAACCCACTAAAAGTGTAGTGGGTCTAAAAACAAAACGGTGTAAGAAACTTCTCTGTGTGGAAGATTTTCAGTCCATATATTTCTAGTTAATCACTGTATATTAATCAGATCAGACAATAGTAGTAGAAGTAGCGAACGTAAACTCGTCAAGTCAAAAAGTAATAATAGAAAATATATAATTCTACAGCATTACTAAGTATTCGAAAGTAATCCAAGCAAGGCAGGCAGTCTGTTTCCAGTCGAAAATCGTTTATTAAGTACACAGACAAGCGATCCAAGTAAAACAAAAATAGAGTAATAATTTTCTCACAAGCTTTCTAAATATATATATACTTTTTATCAGGCATGGGAGTGGTTTATTGTGCTGTAAAACAAAGTGTTATTGGTACACATGTTAAATTCACATCCCTTCCCCCATCAGTGTGACATTCGAGCTGGTCCTGCCCTACCTAGTAGCTGTCATAATAATATATAGCCCTAATGTACATTAATGGTACATCTTATTTAACCAAATTATTAAGTCTGTGATTTTATACAAGGCAATATACTACATGACTGGAAATATATCAACCTTAGTTCATTTTGCGATCAAAAATTATATATAAATATACACATACACATTTTGCATGTAAAAATCAGTTTCTATTTTCATAACTTATTGTTAACAAAGATCGCTTTCGTCCTTCTAGACTTCTTCAGGTCTGTGTACAAGAACCCTAAAAACTTATATAATTGTATAATTAGTTAGTATTGTTATTACCATCATTTTGAATAAAGTGGAAAAAAGAGAACCAGAAAAAATAAAAAAAATAATATATGTATGATGATGGAAACAAAATATACACTTAAATTTCAAATGATTTAAAATGGTATTTAAAACCAATTTGTAGAAAAAAATAAAATAACAATTAATCATGTAAACAATGTGGCAATTTTCAAAGTTCCAGTGCACTTTTAATTGAACAGTAGTAGTTTAGTCCAGGCTTTCTAAAAGAGTTCAGCTTTAATTGCCACATGAGTTCCTGTTTCTCCAGAATATTCGGGATGTCTCCTTCAAGATCACCCATGTCTATGTGATCCAGGATCTGGAACTTAAAACCTGTGTCTTTTATGAAGAGAAAGGTGTTTGGCTAGTGCATTATTTTTACATCCAGAGCGGATTTCTGAGAGATGACATGAAATCCTTTGCTTGAGTTTATTTACAGTCTTGCCCACATAGAATGCATCACATTCATTGCACTGTGCCCTGTAAATTACTTTTTTAGTGTTACAGTCACCCCCTGCACTGGTTTTAATGATCTTCTTTAAATAAGGGCAATAAAAACTATCACCTTGCTGTATAAATATACAAAATGTACAATTAGTTTCACATCTTTTAGTGCTTTTCTCACATGGTCTAGGTTTAAATTAACCTTCCTATAAACAAATGGTGGGGCTTCACCTAAGATGTTTATCAGAAAAGGGTTTCCTGTGACAATGTCCCAGTTTTCTTCAATAATATTTTTGATACTCTGATAATCCAAAGTGTATGTCAGGATGCAGCTATTTTTGCATTTGTTATTCTCTGTGGGATTACTTAATATTTTTCTACTGGGGAGGTTGAGTGAAGGTGCTTCAGTTCTTTTGAGTTCTATAATGGGTTCCAGGATGTTTTTTTAACATCTGACTTTCATAGCCTCTCACTAGAAAATCATTCTCTAAGTTGTTCAGGTTTCTCAAAAATGGTTCCATCTCTGTGGTAATTCGAGCTAATCTATAGCCTTGGGATTTCACTACATTATACTTGGTTTTTGTAGGATGTAGACTTTTACTGTGGAGTAATAAGTTAACCCTTGTTGGTTTTCTGAATAGATCAGTGGTGATTCTGTTGTTGTTGATGTCCTTGGAAATCTGCATATCTAAGAAAGTGGTTGAAGTACAGCTATGGGAAGAGGTAAACTTCAGGAAGGGGGTTGTTTGATTGAGGTAAGTGATAAAATCTCCAAGCTGCAAGGTGTCACCTTCCCACACAATAAAGACATAGTCAATAAAACATAAATAGCATGTGATATGCTGCATGTAGTCTGTGTTGTTTAACACAAAGTCCTCCTCCCATTTGCCCAGGGCTATGTTAGCTATGCTGGGAGCCATGGCAGCCCCATTGCTATACCAGTTTTTTGTTTGTAGTGTTTGCCATTGAAAGTAAAGAAATTGAAGTCCAGTACAAGATTAATGAGCTTGCTTAACTTTTGCAGTTGTGCCTGTGTACCCTGATTATGTTTCTTAAAAGACTCCATAGCTGCTGTTATACAGTAATTGTGAGGGAGCACTGTGTACAAGGATTCCACATCAATAGTTACCAAAATACTGTCAGCTTCCACTGTAATGTTTTTTATTTTCTTCAAAAAATCCATTGAATCTCTTATGTACGACTTATTCTTTTCTGCTAGAGGTTTCAGCAAGTAATCAAGGTAAATGGCTGAGGCTTCAGTAAGGGAACCTCCACTTGCTACCACCGGTCTATAAGATGGGTCTTCTCTATTCTTGTGTGGCTTTGGTATTCCAAAAAAGTAAGGTAAACGTTGACATGGGCTCCATAAATAATTATAAAGATTTTCAGTGATAAGTTTTTCTTCCCATAATGTGGTGAGATTAGTGTTCCATAAATCATATGCTCTTTTTTATGTCATCCATGGTAAATAACTCATAAAATCTGTTATCCTCCAGCATGTTCTCTATCTTTTGGTTGTAGCTAGTGGTATCAGTCACAAGTATACCTCCTCCCTTGTCTGCCTTCATTACACGCCTGGATTTATCATTGCCTAGCTCAAGCAATGCTTTTCTTTCTCCCTGTGTTAAGTTATAAAGTTTTTTCTTTGGAGGTTTTTTAAGCAGTTTCCTGATATACATCTCACATTTCACTTCGAAAGCAGCTAGTGTTTTATGTAGTGGTGGACAATAGTTGCTAGGCCTTTTTATAGTTTCATCAATAGGCTTATTTTCAGTGTCATTACATTTGCCATGAAACTGTACCCTTAAGTTGAGCTTCCTCACAAACATTTTAAGGTCTATCAGTACTGAGCAACCTCACTCCTGCAGCTTGGTACAAAAGTAAGTCCTTTGGACCACACACTTTTTTCCTCTTCTGTCAGTGCTTTAACAGAGTGGTTCCAGATAAGTGGAGCACCTGTTATTGTGGTTCCTGTTGTTGTTGTACCTGTTATTGTGGCTGTTTCCTCTGTCTGAGCCAGGGACCTGGGTTGTAGTCGGGGTTCCAGTCGGGATTGCCCAGGTATTGTATTTCCCTCACACCTGTCCACTGTTTTGATGTTCATCGTGCATACAGCTGCAGTCATAACAGATGGGTTCTCCTGCCGTCAGGTGGGTCCTCGGTCAGCCGAATTCCAAAGTCTAGGTCCGGCGTCGGTTGTCGTCTCTTCTTCCCTGACGTCAGTGCGACAGGGGTATAAAGGAACCAGCCGACGCCATTTTCTTCAGTCTTTCTTGCCGTGCGGTGCCCGAAGCAGAAGCAGTTCGCAAGTGCCGGTCGGCCAGCTCTTGAGATTACGAAAAATTGGAAACCGAAGATGTTCTTCGTCTTCCCTTGCTGCAGTCCTGACAATTGGGTATAGTCCGCGTCCCAGTCGGCCCGAATACCAGAGTATAAGGCTGACGTCGGTCATGGCGCCTTAGACTGGCGTCAGTACGTCAGGGTACTAATGCGCATGACCGACGTCATTTCCTCAGTCTTTTTTGCCGCATGGTCCGATGCAGAAGCAATTTTGCGAGTGCAGGTTGGCGTTCTGAGATTTTCCGAAACCGGAGTTTCAGACCGAATACAGAGTTGGCTAAGTAACCCCGTTGGGGAACATTTTGGTTTTTTCTTGCCTCAGTATTTAACCGGATGTCAGAAAAAGTGAATAACTGTATTTCTTGTGGGAAGCAGATACCGCATAGGGATTATCATACATTGTGTATAACTTGTTTAGGGCCTGAGCACGACGTTGTTGGTTGCCGCTCTTGTGCTAGATTTAACAAGCGCACTATTAAGAGGAGGCTTGATTGTGCTAGGTTAGTGTTTGGGAAGCGTTGCAATTATACTATGCCGTCGGATGCTCCGACGCCTGCTTCATCTAAGAAGCGCAAGGACAAAACAGTGAAGTCTAGGGGTGAGGAACCGGCAGTCCCGGACGTCGGTCCTTTAGAAGGCTCAGGGGAGCCAGAGGTTTTGCCAGGAGTCTCTATGGAGTCTCAGGCAGATACTTTACTGTTACAGGATGTGCCCTCTCTGGAGGTAGGCCAGGCTGAGGGGGCTTCTCAGGTAACTGTTCTTCCCTCTCTTCCCAAGGTGGTTAGGGCCTCTCCTTCTGTTCCCAAAGCTTCTTTTAGAGGAAGGCCAAGTTCAGCTTCTGTAGGGGCTTCTCCTAGCATTTCGGGCTCTGTGCCTAAGAAACATATGCTTAAAATGGCAGAAGATTTGATTACTCTGATTAGAGGTTCTATGCCCCCACCTGATAAGAGGCCTAGGGTGGAACAGGAGTTTGATAGTTTTGAACAGTGTTCACAGGCTTCAGAGTCTTCTGTGGAAGACTTGCCAGAGTTTCCTACTTATTCTGATTCTGATGTGGATGATTCCACTCCTTCAGCTTCTCCTCCTGAGGATTTTTCATTTTCAGAGACTCTTCACTCCATGAGGGAGCACTTTCAATGGGAAGGCCAAGATTACTCTGACTCCAGAAAAAGGCTTAGGGAATTCTTGTTTTGCCCCAGCATAGGCCTTTAGCTATTCCTCCTGTGTTGAATGTGGTGGAGGATGTTTTGCAGAGGCTTCTCTGAACCCTGATTCCTTGCCTCCTGCTCCTGTTAAGCCTGATAGGTATTATAGGGTGCCCGAAGCTCATAAGTATTTGTTTAAGAGTCCCAGGGCGGACCCAGAAACTGTTTCTCAGGGGCCTAAAGGTGTTAAAGCTTCTGTGGTTAAAAATCCTGTACCCTCTGATAAAGAGGCAAGGGCTTTGGATAGGTGGGGTAAGAAAGTATATACTTCTTCCACTCTAGCCATGAGGGCGTTGAATTGTCAATTTCATATGCTGAAATATCAGAATTATCTCCTTTCACAATTGAAATCTAAGGTGGATGCTTTGGCGGAAGGTATTGAGTGTAAAGAATTGCTGGATTTGGTTCATGTGTCTGAACAAGTGGGTAAGCATTCTTTGCAGTGTGGTTTTGATGCTGTTCAGGCCTCCTCGAGGGTGGCTGCTACTAGTTCTGTTCTTCGCAGACATGCATGGTTGAAGGATCAGAATTTAGCTGAGCATGTTAAGACCAGGATTTTGGATGCTCCTTTACAGTCTGATGTGTTGTTTGGACCGCCTGTGGAAGCAGTTTTAAAGAAAATGGAGGACAAAGCTAAGTCTATGCAGACTGTTAAAGATTTTTGCAGGTGCAGCCTCCAAGTTTAGTAGAAATTGGCCTGCTAAGGGGTGGACATATCCTGCTTATGGTTCCCAGTCTAGGGGTAGGTCTAGGCGTGGTAGGGGCAGGGCTCAAGGTTCGTTTAGGCCTAGATCAGACAGTTCACCTGCTCAGACTTCTGGTGAGGGCAGGGGTCAGTCCTTTCGTAAGCAGAACCAATGACCTGCCTTTTCAGCTGCCAGTGGACTCGTCTGGCAGCTCCTTTGGGAGGAAGATTGTCTCTTTTCAAAGAAAATTGGGATTTAATCACTCAAGACAGATGGGTGCTGGATATCATTCATCACGGGTACAGATTTTATTTCCACACAATGCCCCTTTCAAAGGCATGCCAGATGTTCCTCCTCCACAAAGAAAAGAGGCTCACAAGCAAGTTTCTCAGTTACTCCAGATAGGGGCTATTCAGCCAGTCCCTGTGTCAGAAAGGGGCTTGGATTTTATTCTCGCCTGTTCCTAGTACCAAAGAAGGGGAACACGTGGAGACCAATTTTGGATTTATCTATCCTCAACACTTATCTGGACATTCCCAAGTTCAAGATGTTGACGTTACAGCAACTGTTACCTCTGCTGGGCAAGGATCACTGGATGGTAACTTTGGATCTCAAGGAAGCTTACCTTCATGTGCCCATAAGGCTAAGTTGCAGAAAGTATCTGCGTTTCGAACTGGAGATTTTCATTATCAGTTCTCTGCATTGCCCTTTGGCTTATCTACTGCGCCCAGAGTATTCACAAAGGTTCTGGCTCCAGTGATAGCTTACTTCAGGCTTCAAGGCATTCAAATTTATCCTTACTTGGACGACTGCCTGATTCTGGCTCAAGAAAAGGGACACCTTCTACAGCATCTGGAATATGTCATAGCAGTGCTAAGATGCCTAGGGTATTCTGTGAACGAAATAAAGTCCAGTCTAGTACCCTCTCAAGACATGTGCTTTCTGGGTGTGAGACTGAATACAGCAGCCCAGATGGCCTTTTTAACCCCGGACAAACAAAAGAGTCTGTCACTTTACTTCCATCAACTATCTCATCAGTCCGTGCTGACTGCAAGGACAGTCCTTCAAGCATTAGGGTTCATGGCATCTTGTATTCTGGTGCTTCCCAATGCCAAACTGCATATGAGGAAGCTGCAATGGTATCTCAAAAATGTATGGACACAGCACTGCCAAGATTTGGACACTGTCATTCAAATAATACCTTGCCTTCAAAAGGAATTCTTGTGGTGGGCTCAGGAATGTCACCTAAACAAGGGACTCTCTGTGACCCGGCCAGAGGCGAGTCAGATTTTAACGACAGATGCCTCGGACACTGCTTGGGAGCTCATCTAAATGGAAAGTGGATACAAGACAAGTGGCCTGCCAGACTACAGCATCTACATATCAACATGAAGGAGATGTTAGCAGTCCAGTTTGCATTGATGGCGTTCAAGGAGTTACTTCTTCCAGGGCAGGTGTTGATTCTGACAGACAACACAACTGTCATGTGGTACATCAACAAGCAAGGGGAACACATTCTTATCCTCTATGCAGGCAAGCAATGATTTTATGGGAGACTGCGTTAAGCCTGCAACTGACTCTTCAGGCAAGGTTTCTGCCAGGAGCACAGAACTCCCTAGCAGATGTATTAAGCAGACAAATCATGGATCCCCACAAGTGGAAACTGGATCTTCATGTATTTCAGAAATTGACAGTGTCATGGGGAACTCCAGACATAGATCTGTTCGCTTCTCCACTAAACCACCAGCTGCCAAAGTATTGCACAAAGGGGTTTCATCACACAGCTTGGAAAGTGGATGCTCTGTCTTTCAGTTGGAAAAACCTTCATGTCTATGCCTTTCCACCTCTACCTCTTCTTCTAAAGGTATTACTAAAGGTCAGACAGGACAGGCCAAGGATGATTTTGATAGCTCCAGATTGGCCTCGCAACACTGGTACCCACTTCTAAGGAGTCTTGTAAAGAAGCCTCCATGGCCTTTACCTCTGATTCCTCATCTGTTATCTCAGAAGGACGGTCATCTGCTCAATGTCAAGCTTCCATCTCTTCATCTCACAGCTTGGCATATTCTGTGTTGAAGCATGGTAGGTCTCAGCTTCCTCAACAAGTTTTAAATGTGATTATGGAAGCTAGAAGGCCTAGTACTAGGAGAGTGTACGCAGAAAAATGGAAGAGATTTTTGTTTTGGAGTACAGCAAAGAATTTGGAGATTTCAGAGCCTAATTTGAGTGTGGCTCTTCAATATCTTACTGAATTATTGGACAAAGGTTTGTCTTTCTCTTCCATAAAGATTCATGCTGCAGCAATTTCAGCTCACTATGATTGTGACCCACCTTTGTTTTCGCATCCTTTGTTCAAGCAGTTTCTTAGAGGGGCAAAGAATATAAGACCCCCGTAGAGCTCCTACTCCTGCTTGGGATCTCAATTTTGTGTTGGAAAACTTACTCTACAACCTTTTGAGCCTGCAGCTACTGCTGAATTGAAATATTTGTCATGGAAGACTGCTTTTCTGTTGGCTATTACTTCTGCAAGAAGGGTGTCTGAGTTGCAGGCCCTTATGGCAGTAGAGCCCTTTTGATTTTCCATAAGGACAGGGTATCATTACGTACTAATCCTTCCTTTATGCCTAAGGTAGTTTCTAGTGTGGCTTTAAACCAAACTATTCATTTGCCTACGTTTTTGCAGATCCTCAAAATAAAGGGGAAAAGATTTTGCACACTTTAGATGTACACAGGCAATTGCGTTATTATTTGAGCAGGACTAAAGATTTTAGGCAGTCTCAGCAGTTACTTGTTTCTTTTGCTTTAAGTTCACAGGGCAAGCCTGTGTCAAAACAAACTATTTCTAGGTGGATTGGCTTTTGCATTGCATTTTGTTATTCCCATCATGGCAAAGAGGTTCCAGCTGGGATTAGGCCTCATTCCACTAGGGCTACTGCCACTTCAACAGCATTTCTAAGGGGTGGCAACTAAGGATATTCTGGAGGCAGCTACTTGGAGTTCAGTGCATACTTTCTCTAGGCATTATCACCTGCCTATATACTCTAAGACTAGAGCTGGTTTTGCCACAGCTGTTTTACAAGGCATGTTGTCAGCTCCTGCTACTTTATAATTTGCCAGCCTCCCTTACCTCTGCTTTGGGATTCTACCCAATTGTCAGGACTGCAGCAAGGGAAGGCGAAGAACATAGTACAGTTTTGTACCTACCATAAATGTAGATGTTCGAGGATTCCCTTGCTGCAGTCCAATTTACCCTCCCTCCTTCCCTCTGTGTTTCAGGGTGGTTGTGTAGGTGGGTTTACATGCTTATATTTTTGTATATATTACTGTATATATTGTACATGTTTTTTGGTGCAGGTTGTTTTTGGGACTTGTCTTTTTGGGTCTTCTGACATCTGGGGCAAGAAAAGACTGAGGAAATGACGTCGGTCATGCGCATTAGTACCCTGACGTACTGACGTCAGTCTAAGGCGCCATGACCGACGTCAGCCTTATACTCTGGTATTCGGGCCGACTGGGACGCGGACTATACCCAATTGTCAGGACTGCAGCAAGGGAATCCTCGAACATCTACATTTATGGTAGGTACAAAACTGTACTTTTTCTTAAAAGCTAAGTACCCCGTTGGGGAAACTTTTCTTGCCTCAGACCGATGTCAGACAAAGTTAATAATTGTATTTCTTGTGGGAAGCAAATCCCGCATAAGGATTTCCATTCCCTCTGTATACCTTATTTAGGCCCAGACCACGACGTCTCGGTCTGTCGCTTTTGTGCTACTTTCAACAAACGCACTATTAAGCGTCGTGCGGAGTTCGCCCAGCATTATTTTGGGAAAGCATTTAACTATACTATGTCGTCGGATACTCCGACTCCGGCTATGTCTAAAAAAACGCAAAGACAAGGACCGACACACGAGGTCCGCGGCCTCTACCGACACCACGCCAAAGCCGTCTACACGTGGTCCGGTTCTCAGCGAGGTGCCTACGCAGCCCCTGACTACCGACGACACTTCTTTGGCGGTGTCTCCTGTGCCCGAGGTCGCAGGCTCCTCGGCCCACACCCCGACTACAGATACTGAAGCCACTCTTGGCGTTGAAACTCAGAATGTGGACAGGTCCACCTCCACTCAAGGTGTCTTCAGACCTTCCTCTTCTTTCACCATCAAGGCTTTCACAAAGTCTAAAGCAACCATGCACTCTGAGACCAGCTACACAGGGCCCATCTCCAGGCCCCATGCCTAAGAAACAGATGCTTAAAATGGCTGAGGATTTAATTACTCTTATCAGAGGTTCTCAGCCCCACCGGACAAAAGGCCCAGAGTGGAGGAAGATTCCCCCTCCTCTGATCAGGGCTCCATTATTTCAGAGCACTCTGATGATCAGGAACATTCTTACTCCCCTTTTGAAGACTCTGATGCGGAGGAGTCCATCCCTTCTGTCTCCCCCCCCAGAGGATTACTCATTTGGGGAAACTTTGTATACCTTAAGGGAACACTTCCACTGGGAAGGCCAAGATTATTCTGATTCCAAGAAAAGGCTCAGGGAATTTCTCTTGCTACCTCAGCACAGGCCTCTGGCTATACCTCCTGTCTTGGACATCCTAGATGATGTTTACTCGGATGCCTGCCTTAACCCGGACTCCCTACCTCCAGCTCCAGTTAAGCCTGACCGGTACTATAGGGTTCCTGACTCGCACCAATTTCTACACAAGAGCCATGCTGCTGACCCAGAAACCATCTCACAGGGCCCCAAGGGAATTAAGGCCTCCATTGCTAAAAATCCATTACCTTCCGAGAGAGACTCCAGATCCTTAGAAAGGTGGGGGAAAAAGGTATATACCTTGGCTACCTTATCCATGAGGGCCTTAAACTGTCAGTTTCATATGCTAAAATACCAACAGTTTTTGTTATCACAATTGAAAAGTAAAATGTCACAACCTGAACAACCAGACTTGAAGGAGTTGCAGGAGTTGATGCATAGTGCAGAACAAGTGGGTAAGCATACCTTACAATGTGGTTTTGATGCTCTAGAGGCCTCATGTAGAGCTGCTGTTACAGGATCAGTCATACGTAGGCATGCCTGGCTCAAGGAACAAGCCTTACCTGATCATGTCAAAGCTAAATTACTAGACGCCCCTCTTCAAAAGGATGTACTATTTGGTGCTAAGGCCGAGGAGGTGTTAAGGAAAATGGAGGAAAAGGCTAAATCAATGCAAACTGTGAAAGAATTTCTACAGGTACAATCCCCACGCTTTAGTAGAAATTGGCCTTCCAAAAACTGGTCCTTTCCTGCTATGGACAGACCCCAAAGAGGCAGAGAAAGGCGCCCGAGGGGCAGAGGACAATCCCAAGGATCGTTTATAGGCATACAGTTGCAAGCTCCTACACAAAGAGGTGGTGAGGATAACTCGCAATCTTTCAGAAAGCAAACCCAATGACTTTCCCCTTTGCATGCCAACCAAGTCTCAAATGGCAGCCCCCTTAGGAGGAAAGCTGGCATTATTTTCAAAAAAATTGGCATATTGTCACCAAGGACAAATGGATCCTGGACATTATAAACAGAGGCTACAAATTCCATTTTCACACCCTTCCAAAAATGAGAGGCATGCCAAACCTGCCACAAAATCAAAGGGCAGAGGCACAAAGGCAAATTACAGATCTCATAAACATGAAAGCTATTCAAGAGGTGCCTACGCATGAACAAGGTCAAGGTTTTTATTCCATGCTATTTCTGGTGCCAAGGAAGGGAAAAGATTGGAGACCTATTTTGGACCTATCCATCCTAAACACATTTCTACTCGTACCAAAATTCAAGATGCTCATCCTACAGCAACTTCTTCCCATGCTGGGCAAGGAGTCTTGGCTGGTAACATTGGACCTCAAGGAGGCATACCTGCATGTCCCAATCAGACAAAATTGCAGAAGGTACCTCAGATTTCTTGCAGGTTCAATCCATTATCAATTCTCTGCATTGCCCTTTGGCTTATCTACTGCGCCCAGAGTATTCACGAAATGCCTGGCATCAGTAATTGCCTACTGCAGACTTAAAGGGATACAAATATACCCTTATTTGGACGACTGCCTGATCCAAGCGGACAGCAAGCACATTCTTCTGAAACATCTGGCTTATGTAATAATGTTGTTGAACTCTCTGGGATACACAGTCAACAAAAAGAAATCAAAGCTAATACCCTCTCGGAAGCTAATTTTCCTGGGTGCCAATTTGGACACAAACACCCAGATGGCCTACCTCACGCCAGAGAAGCAGGGGCAACTAATTCAATACTTCAGAACACTAGCAAATTGCACCAGGCTGACTGCAAGGAAAATCCTGCAGGCTCTGGGATTCATGGCATCTTGCATCTTGCTAATCCCATGTGCAAAGCTGCATATGAGGAAACTACAATGGTACCTGAAAAACATATGGTCTCAGCACAGCCACAGTTTGGAAACAATAATACCACTAATTCCATGTCTGCAAAAGGAATTTCTGTGGTGGGCTCAAGCATGTCAAACAAACACAGGCCTTCCATTCAGCAAGCCTCAAGCAAATCAAGTCATCACAACAGACGCCTCGGACTACGCCTGGGGGGCGCACATGACAGATCGGTGCATTCAGGGCAAATGGTCCCAAAAAGAAAAGCACCTTCACATCAATCAAAAAGAAATGCTAGCAGTAATAAATGCTATTATAGCTTTCAAGGACCTTCTACAACCAGGTCAACTATTGATAAGAACAGACAACACCACAGTTATGTGGTACATAAACAAACAGGGAGGAACACATTCTTACCCCCTATGCAAACTGGCCATGTCACTTTGGAACATGGCCTTGGACTTACAAATGGAACTACAAGCACAGTACCTGCCAGGCAAGGAAAACACGCTGGCAGACAACCTATGCAGGAATATGACAGATCCACATGAATGGAAATTGCATCCAAAAGTTTTTACAGAGATAATCCAAGAATGGGGAAGGCCAGGCATAGATCTCTTTGCCTCCCACAAAAATCATCAATTGACAAAATTCTGCTCAGGGATCTTCCATCCAAAGGCCTGGAGAGTGGACGCTCTCTTTCAGTTAGACATCAATGACAGTTTATGCCTTCCCACCTCTTCCTCTGCTGCCCAAAGTTCTATTGAAGACCAGAGCAGACAGACCAAAGAAGATTCTCATTGCTCCGGACTGGCCAAGGCAACACTGGTACCCACTCCTGAGGAGCCTGACGCATTCACCACCATGGACCCTGCCTCTAATGCCTCTTCTAACTCAGCACAGCTTCAAAACTCTTCACAGCCAGCTAAAAACACTCAATCTGGCCGCATGGAAGATTCCTTAGCATCACAACAGGCCCTACTCTCCAAGGAGGTGCAGGATGTCATTTTGGAGGCCAGAAGGCCATCAACTAGAAAAGCTTACTCCGCAAAATGGAACCGTTTTTGTGTCTGGAATGAGAAAAAGGGCCAGGATCCTAGAAAACTGAATTTACCTCAAATACTACAATATTTGGCGGAACTACTAAGCAGTGGACTTTCTTTCTCCTCCATCAAAATCCATGCCTCAGCCATTTCTGCAGAATACAACACTGATCCTCCTTTATTCTCTCACCCTCTTTTAAGACAGTTCCTCAGAGTGGCTAAGAATTTAAGACCTCCAAGGAAACAACCAATACCTGCTTTGGATCTTAATTTCATTCTGGAAAAACTGACCTTGCCTCCCTTTGAGCCAGCTGCCTCATCAGATTTGCAATACTTGTCCTGGGAAACAGCTTTCCTTCTGGCTATCACCTCAGCTCGTAGAGTTTCAGAACTACAGGCTCTCATGGCTGTACAGCCTTTTATCATCTTCCATCAGGACAGAGTTTCCTTACGAACCAACCCGTCCTTTATGCCTAAAGTGGTATCCAGGGTAGCTTTAAATCAGGCCATACATTTACCTACTTTTTATCCTACTCCTCAAAACAAAGGGGAGAGATTACTACATTCCTTGGACATCCACAGACAACTGCGTTATTATTTGGACAGAACAAAGCCTTTAGAAAATCAGAACAGCTCCTTGTGGCCTATGCGGTAGGAGCTCAAAGAAAGCCAATTTCCAAACAGACAATCTCAAAATGGATAGCCCACTGCATACGTTTTTGCTATTCCTTTCATGGCAAAACTGTACCTACAGGCATTAGAACTCATTCCACCAGGGCCACAGCCACCTCTGCAGCCTTCCTCAGAGGAGTTCCTACCAAGGATATTTTGGAAGCAGCCACTTGGAGTTCTGTGCATACCTTCTCCAAGCACTACAACCTACCATTATACTCCATATCTAGAGCAGGCTTTGCCACTGCAGTCTTGCAGGGCATTTTGGCTCCTCCTAGTTCCGCCAAGTGCCTACCACCCCTTTCTTAACTTTGGGATTCTACCCATCTGTTATGACTGCAGCTGTATGCACGAAGAACATAGTACAGTTTTGTACCTACCATAAATGTAGATGTTCGAGTGCTAATACAGCTGCAGTCCAGGTTTCCCTCCCTCCTTCCCCTTTTGGGACAGGCCTATAGGCTGACACATCCTCATACTACTTGATTGGGGTATTCATTTATGATGTATTTGCTTGCAACTACTGTATTTTGATTATATTGCACTGCATTATTACACAAATTTATGTATTGCCTTCCTTCTGGGGGCACCTGACATCTGGGGCAAGAAATACTGAAGAAAATGGCGTTGGCTGGTTCCTTTATACCCCTGTCGCACTGACGTCAGGGAAGAAGCGACGACAACCGACGCCGGACCTAGACTTTGGATTTCGGCCGACCGAGGACCCGCCTGACGGCAGGAGAACCCATCTGTTATGACTGCAGCTGTATTAGCACTCGAACATCTACATTTATGGTAGGTACAAAACTGTACTTTCTCCTGTCTACCTGGGAGTTTGTGGATAGAGTACAAGACCTCTGGAATTCCCTCTCTTCTTTCTGGAATCTCGGTGGGTTGTAGTAGTATTCCTCGCTGTGGCTGTGGTATGGGGGGACCTGGTAAGAGGGACAAGCTCTGGGGCTCTGGTGGTGGTCATCGTTCTTGTTCTGGTATTGGTGCTGCCTTTGGTATTGGTGTGGTGTGAGCAGGAAGGAAAGACTCTATCTGCTGTAGGAGTCCATTTTTCCACCCCCACTAGACCATACCCCAAAGGGCAGAGAGGTGGAAAAATGTGGTTCCGAAAGTCCCAAGGAGCTTTCCAGAACCACCTCCTAATAGAGATTCCAGGACGATGGACAGATATCGGAAACGCATCTTTAGTTCTGCGACATTTGCAATGAGATCGCTTAACTATTTAACCCATTTTACCCGGCTTCAACGAGATCTCCTAAAAGAGCTTGGAGATGCTCTACAGGGCAACACAGGTGATGCTGTCTCCCAGAAAGTGACGGCATACCTTAACACCCTTAATTCTATTGTAAACTCGTCCATGAGGCTCATTTCTTATGCAGCCGAGGGATCGAGCTGGGCAGCGGGTTCAGCGATAGCTCTGCGGAGACCATCCTGGATGCGCTTATACTCTTCTACGGAAGCCTTCAAGTCTTCCTTTGTAAATACCCCATTTGATGACTCTTCCTTGTTTGGGCCCAAAGTCAAGGAGACACTCACTAGGTGCGAGCAGGAAGGAAAGACTCTATCTGCCGTAGGAGTCCATTTTTCCACCCCCACTAGACCATACCCCAAAGGACAGAGAGGTGGATAAATGTGGTTCCGAAAGTCCCAAGGAGCTTTCCAGAACACACGTAGTGAAACCTCCTCCAGGGGCAGAGGAGGGGGGGTATAATGGTAGACGCCGCCCAGGCGGCAGAGGGGGTCCGCAGAACCTGGGTGACAGGGAGCAGTTTCCTGGCAAACCCTATCAGCGCTCCTGAGAGGAGGCCTGACCGTCGTACTCTGGAGGCAGTCGGGGGTCGCTTAGCTTTATACCCATATGCCTGGTTAGGAATTGCATCAGATTCCTGGGTAAAAAGCATGATCACCTGAGGCTACATCATTCCCTTTTCAGAATTCCCTTCCATTCGGACAAGAATCCCAGTCGTTCCACCCAGTCTGCGGAGTCTAGCAGCTGTAGAAATTCAGAGGCTGCTGGAAAAAAAGTCATCCAGCCAGTCCCAGCGGAGCAAATAGGATCCGGAACTTAACTCCAGCTTCTTTTTAGTTCCAAAGAAAACAGGGGACTGGAGGCCCATCTTAGACCTCAGTTATCTCAACTCCTTTGTCAAAAAGGAAAAGTTCTGGATGGTCACGCTTCAGTCGATAATCCAGTTTCTCAAAACGGGCGATTGGATGTGCTCGATAGATCTCAAGGATGCGTGCTTCCACATAAAAATGGCCAGGCTATCCAGAGATCACTTGCGTTTCCGGCTGGGGGCCAGTCACTACCATTTCCGAGCTCTGCTCTTTGGTCTCACCACAGCCCCCAGCGTGTTCACCAAATGCATGGAAGTTGTCACGGCTCACCTGAGACGTTTAGGATACCGGGTGTTTCCATATCTCGACGACTGGCTCCTCACCGCCACCACCAGGCATCAACTGATTCACGCCAGGGATTACACTATCAGCCTGTGCTCCCAGTTGGGTATAACCTTAAATTTTGAAATCTGCTTTATCGCCGTCGCAGCATGTTTCCTTTATAGGAGCAAATCTAGACACCACCACCGCCCCGGTCAGATTGCCTCAAGAACGAGTAATCTCTTTATGAAACCAAGTAATCCCTTTTGTTGATGGAAAAGAAAGTCCCTGCATTCCAAGTTCTGAAGCTGTTAGGCACCATGGCAGGACTCTCTCATAGCGGTTCCTCTGGGGCTTTTGCACATGAGGATACTCCAATGGTTACTCTTCACACAGTGGTCTTAACAACTTCCAATGTCACACGAGATTCTGCTGACAAATACTTGCAAAAAGGACCTCCTTTGGTGGCTGAATAGCCGCCAAGTTATTGTAGGTTGTCCGTTTGTACTCCCCCCCCCCCCCCGCCTCCCACAGCCACAGTGACCACGGATGCTTCCCTGATAGGGTGGGTGGGGGTGGGGGGGGGGCTGTTTCAGGGAAGAACTGTCCAAGGTACTTGGTCAGAGATGGAATCTAGTTTGCACATCAATGTCTTGGCGTTGAGAGCGGTGTTCCTAGCGTTGCAACACTTTCACGACTCTCTACCTCAAGAGACGATCGCAATACAGACAGACAACATGTCGGTAGTCTGGTACATCAACAAGCAAGGGGGAACCAGATCTTACCCCTTATGCCGAGAGGCCCTGAGAATTTGGCAGTGGGCTGTATCCACCGGGCGCTTCCTGATAGCAACGCACATCCCGGGTCATCCAACGTGATAGCGGACAAATTGAGCAGAGACATTCTATTGCCTCACGAGTAGTCCCTCAAAGTACGAGTGGCGGAAAGGATATTCTGCAAATGGGGCCAGCCTTGCTGCAACCTTTTTGCATCCCCGATGAATGCCAAATGCAGAATCTACTTTGCCCTATACCCTCCAATGGGGGACATCCCAAGGGATGCACTCGTACACGATTGGCTCTCGGGTCTCCTATATGCCTTTCTTGCATCCCCGCTGATCCCCAAATTTTTACAGAAAGCCAAAAGCCTGGGAAGGACTATTATTCTGATAGCCCTGTTTTGGCCTTGGCAGATGTGGTTCCCCTTCCTTCAACAATACCAAGTGGAAGAACCTTGGGTTATGGACCCATTGTCAGACCTTCTGACTCATTCGTCGGGAGTTCTTCACCCCTCTCTTTTATCCCTCAAACTGACAACTTGGCTGCTCCACTTCCCAGCCTAGCCAGGTCTCATGATTTGTCTCCCGCGGTTCAGCATATTCTGGTTTCCTGGCATAAAGTCTCCACCAGGAAACTATATAACAGTAAATGGAAACGATTTGGTCATTGGGCTTCTCAACATGGTATTGATCCCTTTATCGCCCCTATTCATAGCATTCTGGAATTTTTGACTTCACCTTTCCACGGTGGTGCGGCAGCCGCTACTCTTAAGGGTTCAGTTGGCTGCCATATCTAACTTCCATGTGGGATGCGGAGGTTCTACCATTATGTCCCACAGATTATGTAAAGACTTTTTGAAAGGGACTCATCACCTTCGACCCCCTATCAGACATCCGATTACTCCCTGGAATCTAAATTTGGTGCTGTCTCAACTCATGCTTCCCCCTTTTGAGCCCGAATCTTCTTGTCTGTTGAAGTTCCTTTCTTGGAAGACAATTTTCTTAGTGGCCATTACTTCGGCGCGTAGAGTTTCTGAACTTCAAGCACTCTCTGTTAGGCCCCCATATTTGGTCTTTCACCCTGACTGTGTCGCTAAGAACAAATCCATCCTTTCTCCCGAAGGTCTGTTCCGAAGCGAGCTTGAACCAGTCCATTGAACTTCCCACTTTTTTCAGGCATAGTGCCAGTAAATTGGAATACATGTTGCATAAGCTTGATGTTCACAGACAATTGAGATTTTATTTGGACATAACAAAAGAATTCAGAAAATCAGATCAACTATTTGTTTCCCACGCAGACAGTAAGAAGGGCCTTTCGGTATCCAAAGTTACGTTGTCCAAATGGCTTTCTGATCGTATAAAGTTTGCATATTCTTCATCCCATCAACCTTTAGAACGTGAAGTGAAAGCTCATTCTACCAGGGCTGCTTTTACGTCCTTAGCTCACGCAGCACGTTTACCTTTGGACACCATTTGTGCAGCTGCTACTTGGTCCAAACCTCATACATTTATTACTCATTACACAGTGGACAGGGCCTCCAGGGACAGGGCTTTGTTTGGTTCCACCGTTCTCAGGAATGTACTCCCATGAGCCTCCCAGGATTAGGGTGCTTGGGACGCTACCCACGTGTAAGAACAAACGGCGAGATTGAACAGCTTCACATAAAGAAGTTATGTTCTTACCATAACGTTCCATGTGAGTTCATCTCGCCTTTGTTCTTACACTCCCTCCCACCTTCCCCCTCCATGTTCTGGAAGAACGGGTATGGCTGGTGGTCTGTTTGATCTTACTAGTATCCTCTTGTCAGCCAGGTTACCTTTTAACCAATTGTAAATATTTACTTTGTTATATTGGGTTGCTTAGTTGTGTTTCTTGCTGGGTTCAGCAAACTAGATCTGGGGTTTGGCAGCAGAGCATAATGGGATAGGGACTGTGTCTCGAGCTTCTAAGAGATCTAGAGCTTGGAAAGCGGCCGACTCAGAGCCTATGGATCGGCACCGAACCCATGTGTAAGAACAAAGGTAAGATGAACAACTCACATGGAACGTTATGGTAAGAACATAACTTCTTTTTTTTTTCTGAATCTTCTGATGACCTGGATTTGTCCTTACCTACTTATGAGGATACTGATGCAGAGGACTGTATTCCCTCTGCTTCCCCTCCTGAGGATTTTTCATTTGGGGAAACCTTGCTTACTCTAAGGGAGCATTTTCACTGGGAAAGCCAGGAATTTTCTGATTCAAAAAAGAGGCTTAGGGATTTCCTTCTCCTACCTCAGCATAGGCCTTTGGCTATTCCTCCTGTACTAGACATTGTTGATTATTCTTTCTCAGAATCCAGTTTCTCCCGTGATTCCCTGCCTCCTGCTCCCAGTAAACCTGACAGAAACTGCAGGGTCCTTGAGTCCCACAAGTTCCTTTTCAAAAATCCTATTGCAGATCCAGAGACTATTTCTCAGGGGCCCAAGGGCATTAAGGCTTCTACTGCTAAAAATCCTACCCCTTCTGATAGAGACTCCAGGGCGCTAGATAGATGGGGTAAAAAGGTTTATACTTCAGCAACCTTGGCAATTAGAGCTTTAAACTGCCAATTTCATATGTTAAAATATCTGCAACATGTTATTGGACTGCTTAAACAGAAAATGATGTTGATTCCTGACTGTGTGGAAAATAAAGACAATATTTAATGCATTCTGCCAAACAAGTTGGAAAACATACTTTGCAGTGTGGTTTTGATTCTTTAGACGCCTCTTGCAGGGCTACTATTACTGGGCCTGTACTTAGAAGGCATGCTTGGCTTAAGGAGCAATCTTTGCCTGATCATGTTAAAGCTAAATTGTTGGATGCTCCCTTGAAATCAGGACCGCCTGTTTGGCACCAAGGCTGAAGAAGTTCTTCAAAAGATGGAAGATAAAGCTAAATCTATGCAAACTGTTGCCTCCTAGATTTAGTAGGCACTGGCCTTCTAAGAATTGGTCCTTTCCAGCCTCTTCCAGGTCTTCTCAAGCCAAAACCAGACACAGCAAAAACCCGAGGTTTCAGTCCCAGGGGACTCACAGAACTAAGCATTGGGGGGCCTCCACTTCTAAGTCTGGGAATATCAAGACACCCCCTATGGTAAACTGTCTCAATGACTTCCTTTTAAAATTTCCAAGCACTTCTCTTCTGACTGCCCCTTTGGGGGGAAAGATTGCTCTTCATACAAAGAACTGGGAACTCTTTACCCAGGACAAATGGGTTTTTAAATAGTGTGCCAGGGATACATATTTCACTTCTACATGTTGCCAACGCCAAGTGGGTAGCCGGCCCTACCCCCAAAGAAGTGGGCAGAGGCTCAAAAACAAGTACTTTCTGTCTTAAGCATGGGGGCTATTCAACTGGTACCAGAAGAGGAAAATGGACAAGGTTTCTACTCCAGACTTTTCCTGGTACCCAGAAAAGACAAATCATGGTGTCCAATCCTGGACCTGTCTACTCTAAACACCTTTCTGGAGATTCCAAAATTCAAGATGCTGACTCTTCACCAATTACTTCTTGAAAAAGACGACTGTAATTGTCCTGATGGCACTAAATTCCGAGCGAAGAATTCGTGTTTCACTGTTGCAGTCATTACATATCTGCTTGCAGGTTGCCCTCAGTCGGCCTGATTAACAAAGTCTTGGGTCCTGCGTTGGTTGCTGTCCCTTCTTCCATGACGTCAGGTCGTCAAGGGTATAAAACATGCAGCCGGTGCCATTACACCAGTCTTTCTTGCTGTGCGGTGCCCGAAGTAGAAGCAGTTCGCAAGTGCCGGTCAGCTTGACTCCTGAAATTTTCGTTTTCAAGTTTCCGAACTGAAGTCTTCAACTAAAGCTAAGTACCCCATTGGGGAAACTTTTTCTTGCTCCTTACCGATGTCAGTAAAAGTTAATAATTGCATTACTTGCGGAAAGCAAATACCTCATAAAGATTTTAATTCGTACTGTATTCATTGCCTAGGCCCTGACCATGACGTACCTTGCTGTTGGTTTTGTGATTTATTTAACCAGCGCACTATCCGTCGTCTGTATATTTTCGCCTCTAAATATTTAGTTTCTCGGTTTAATTATCCAGAAATGTCATCGATTAGCCATCCGACTACCGGGATTCTGAAAAAACGCAAAGATAAAGACAGAGATGGGCCGCTGAGGTCCAAAATTGCTGACTACGCTTCTGCTAAGCCAGTCGCCAGTTCGCCGGTACTCAATGAGGCGCTTTTGCAGCTCCTGATACCCAATACTTTTGATTTGCAGGCCTCTACTGAGACCACTTCGGAGTCTGGTATGCCGCAAGATGATTCAACTATGGAACCCATGGATATCTGTACCTTGGATGGTCCGGAGCCGCTGTGCAGACACCGGCTTCTGAGGGTGTATTTCGGCCTACGGACTTGCATATTAAATCAACGCCTCCTTCATTACTTAGGCCTAAATCTCGATCCATGTGTAAAAAACCGACGCCCAGGCTACATGCTCAGGCCTCTCTCTAAAAAAACAAATGATAAGAATGGCTGAAGATCTAATAACTCTAATCAAGGGTAGCCAACCCCCCCCCCTTCTAAGAGGCCTAGGACTGAGGTTGATTATGAATCTTCGGATCATGATTATGTTTTTTTTGTGACTCTTCTGATGATCTGAATTTGCCCTTACCCACTTATGAGGATTCTGATACAGAGGACTCTATTCCCTCTGCTTCCCCTCCTGAGGATTTTTCTTTTGGGGAAACATTACATACTCTAAGGAAGTATTTCCACTGGGAAAGCCAGGAATTTTCTGATTCAAAAAAGAAGCTTAGGGATTTCCTTCTCCTACCTCAGCATAGGCCATTAGCTATTCCTCCTGTACTAGACATTGTTGATTATGCTTTCTCGGAATCTAGTTTGGCCCGTGATTCCCTGCCTCATGCTCCCAGAAAACCTGACAGATACTACAGGGTCCCTGAGTCCCACAAGTTCCTTTTCAAAAAATCTTTTGCAGATCCAGAGAATATTTCACAGGGGTCCAAGGGCATTAAGGCTTCTACTGCTAAAAATCCTACCCCTTCTGATAGAGACTCCAGGGTGCTGGATAGATGGGGTAAGAAGGTTTACACTTCTGCAACCTTGGCCATTAGGGCTTTAAACTGCCAGTTTCATATGTTAAAATATCAGCAACATGTTGTTGGACTGCTTAAACTTAAAATGATGTTGATTCCTGACTGTCTGGAAAATAAAGAATTACAGGATTTAATGCATTCTGCCAAACAAGTTGGGAAACATACTTTGCAATGTGGTTTTGATTCGTTAGAGGCCTCTTGCAGGGCTGCTGTTACTGGGTCTGTGCTCAGAAGGCATGCTTGGCTTAAGGAGCAATCTTTGCATGATCATGTTAAAGCTAAATTGTTGGATGCTCCTTTAAATCAGGATCGCCTGTTTGGCAACAAGGCTGAAGAAGTTCTTAAAAAGATGGAAGATAAAGCTAAATCTATGCAAACTGTTAAAGATTTTTTACAAGTTCAGCCTCCTAAATTTAGTAGGCGCTGGCCTTCTAAGAATTGGTCCTTTCCAGCCCCTTCCAGGTCTTCTCAAGCCAAACCCAGACACAGCAAAAACCCAAAATTTCAGTCCCAGGGGACTCACAGAACTAAGCAGTGGGGGGCCTCCACTTCCAATTCTGGGAATAAGACGACTCCCCCCTATGGTAAACTGTCTCAATAACTTCCTTTTAAAATTTCCAAGCACTTATCAACTGACTGCCCCTTTGGGGGGAGAGATTGCTCTTCATGCAAAGATTTTGGGAACTCATTACCCAGGACAAATGGGTTTTAACTATAGTGTCCCAGGGATACAAATTTCACTTCCACACGTTGCCAACACCAAGTGGGTGGCTCGATCTACCCCCCCCCCCCACCACCACCACCACCAATCAGTGGGCAGAGGCCCAAAGACAAGTACTTTCTCTCTTAGGCATGGGGGGCTATTCAGCTGGTACCAAAAGAGGAAAAGGGGCAAGGTTTCTACTAGAGACTTTTCCTGGTACCCAGAAACAACAGTTCGTGGTGTCCTATCCTGGACCTGTCTACTCTGAACACCTTTTTGGATATTCCAAAATTCAAGATGCTGACTCTTCAATTACTTCCTATGCTAGGCAAAGATGCCTGTTTGCAACACTAGATTTAAAAGAAGTGAACCTGCACATCCCAATAGGGGAATCATGCAGAAGATACCTACGCTTCAAAGCAGGCTACACGCACTATCAGTTCTCTGCACTGCCCTTTGGCTTATCTACTGCGCCCAAGGTATTCACAAAGTGCCTAGATCCAGTTATTGCATTTTGCAGGCAAAGAAATATTCAAATATACCCATACCTGGACGATTGTCTAATTCAGGCAGAAAGCCAGGACATACTTTTGAATCATCTGGCCTTTGTAAAAGGGTTCTAATTTGTCTGGGGTACACCGTAAACAAAAAGAAATCACACCTGGTAAGCTGTCAACAAATTGTATTCCTGGGAGCAAGCTTGAATACAACTTCCCAGATGGTTTACCTCATGCCAGAAAAGCAAATTCATTTGACAACCTACTTCAAACAAGTGGCCACAAAAACCCTGCTATCTGCAAGACAAGTACTGCAAGCCATGGGGTTCATGGCCTCCTGCATTCTTCTAATTCCATATGCAAGACTGCATATGAGGAAACTACAGTGGTATCTAAAAAGCCGATGGTGTCAACATTCTGAAGACCTAGAAACAATGATACCTATCATACCTTGCCTATGCCTAGAGTTCCTTTGGTGAGCAGAGGCCTGCCACCAAAACAAGGGACTACCTTTCACACCACTCCCTGCCGCCCAAACCCTAACAACAAATGCATCAGACTATGCATGGGGGGCTCACTTGGTAGGGAAGCGCATTCAGGGCAAATGGAACTGAAGTCAAATGCACCTGCATATTAATCAAAAAGAAATGTTAGCTGTACAGAATGCTTTGACAGCCTTCAAAGACCACATTCTTCCAGGACAACTAATGGTAAAGACGGACAACACCACTGTTATGTGGTACATAAACAAGCAGGGGGCTACACATTCTTACCCCCTCTGTAGGCTAGCCATGGCATTGTGGAACACAGCTTTTAGCTACCAAGTGCACCTACAAGCTCAATTCCTGTCAGGAAAATTAAATACACTGGCAGACGGACTAAGCAGAAACCTCATGGACCCACACGAGTGGAACCTGGAACCAAGGATTTTCAACATGTTGACAAGCAAATGGGGATGCCCAGATATAGACCTGTTTGCCTGTCCCCAGAACTACCAATTGGACAAATTTTGCACAAGGACTCCCCACAAACAAGCTTGGAAAGTGGATGCTCTGTCCTTCAGCTGGAAAAACCTATCAGTCATATGCCCCCCCCCCCCGCCTCTGCTTTCCAAAGTACTACTAAAAATCAAACAGGACAATCCAAGGATGATTTTGATTGCTCTAGACTGGCCGTGCCAACACTGGTACCCCGTCCTGCACAGCGTGTCACTGTTATCTCCATGGCACCTGACTCGGGCTCCTTCCCTGCTGTCAGCAGCAGAACCAGATTCTGCACCCTCAGCTTCCAACACTGAACCTTGCAGCCTGGATAATTACTTAATCTCTCCTTTACCATCCATCAGCAAACCTGTGATGGATATCATTTTAGAGGCAAGGAGGCCTAGTACTAGAAAATCTTATGCTGAAAAATGGAAAAGATTATGTGCCTGGAACCAGTCTCAAGGGATGAGCATAGCAGAGCCCAGTTTACCTCAGATTTTACAATACTTAACTGAGATGCTTCACAAGGGACTGTCTTTTTCCTCCATTAAAATCCACGCCTCAGGTATTTCAGCTCATTATAACACAGAACCTCCCCTCTTCTGTCATCCACTGCTCAAGCAGTTTCTCAGAGGAGCCAAAGATTTGAGACCACCCAGGAGAGCTCCCACCCCAGCCTGGGACCTTAACTTTGCCTTGGAGAAACTCACTCTACCTCCTTTTGAGTCAGCTGCTACTGCAGACTTAAAATGTCTTTCTTGGAAAACAGCTTTCCTTTTAGCAATCACTTCAGCTAGAAGAGTATCTGAATTACAGGCCCTTATGGCATTGGAGCCTTTCGTCGTCTTTCATGCGGACAGGGTGTCCCTCAGAACCAATCCATCCTTCATGCCCAAGATGGTATCCAGTGTGGCTCTTAATCAGTCCATTCATTTGCCAACCTTCTTTCCAAATCCACAGAATAAAGGGGAACGGATACTGCATTCCTTAGATCTGCACAGACAACTTAGATTCTACTTGGACAGGACTAAACCTCAAAGGGAATCTGAACAACTGCTGGTGGCATTTGCTGCAGGGGCAGAGGGGAAGGCTTATTTTAAAGCAAACCATTTCTAAATGGATAAGCTATTGCATTAATTTCTGCTATAAGCACCATGGAAAACCTATCCCCCAGGGGGTCAGACTTCACTCCACCAGGGCTGCATCTACCTCTACAGCCTTTTTCAGAAGTGTCCCTACCAGGGACATTCTATAAGCTGCTACCTGGAGTTCTGTACATACTTTCTCCAAACATTATCATTTGCCAATTTTCTCTAAATCCAGAGCTGGCTTTGCCACTGCAGTCTTGCAGGGCCTTATAGCTGGCCCTAATGGTATCTAAATTCCTCTTCCCAACCATAGCTTTGGGAATCTACCCAAATGTAATGACTGCAACAGTGAATCACGAAGAACATAGTACAGTTGGGTACACTTACCATAAATGTAGATGCTCGAGTGTATTCACTGTTGCAGACCTGGTTACCCTCCCTTCACCCCCCTAACTTCTTTTGGCTATACCTCTGCTTTCCTTTACTATGCTTAAAAGCCTTTTTGGTGTATTTGCTTTTTTATTGGAGGTATATCTTTGTGTTTTTATGTTTAATTGCTTCCCATTTGGGGGCACCTGACATCTGGGACAAGAAAAAACTGATGTAATGGCGTTGGCTGCATGTTTTATACCCCTGATGACCTAACGTCATTGAAGAAGGGACAGCAACCAGCAGAAGGGAACCAACTCGCTCACCAAGCAATATATATTCTTTCCACTCAAAATGCTGTGGCCGACGCATTAGAGAGGTCCATGGCTCAATCCCACGAATGGATGTTACACAGGGATGTGTTTCTGGACATTGTCTACCAGTGCAGGGTATGCCTCAGGTAGATTTCTTTGCCTCCCCTATGAACAAACTGCTTGCAAAGTTTTGTGGCAGAGTTCCCAATCCTCTTGCATGGAAGGTGGACATCCTATCTTTCTCTTGGAAGGGGATGTTTCTCTTTGCATTCCCCCTTCCTGCTTCTCCAAAAAGTTCTGTTGAAGATCGAACAGGAACAACCAAAAACTCTTGTTGGTGACTCCTGTTTTACCAAGACAACATTGGATGTTCTTCTTGTGTCACTGTTGCAGTCATTACATTTGGGTAATCCTGCTGGCAGGTTGCCCTCAGCAGTCAAGGGCAGTCATCACAAGTTACTTAACAGAATGGACCTACTCACACAGGACAAGGGATCTCTTAACAATCCACAGATGTGAACTCTGCAGCTGACTCTGTGGGCGATAGGATTTTAGTCCCTTTCAGACCCCCCCCCCCCCGAGGATGTGCTGTAAATTCTGCAGAAGGCCAGAAAACCCAATCCTAGGAAATTCTGTTTTTCCAAATGGAATAGGTTTTCCATCTGTTTCTTTCTAGAGACCTAAAACCACTGCTGGTGGGTGTTGAGTGGGTCTGTCTTACCTGTGTGAATTGGAGTGGAATGTCATACTCTTCAGTAAAAGCTAGTCTTTCACCATTCTCTGCCTGTCTGCCTATGATTCCTCCCTTAGCTTCAAGGTTGAAAGTTAAAACTTTTCCTGAAAGGAGTCCATGTCAGACCACCAAAGAAACCAGTTCCTCCTCCTCCTTGGGATCTAAATTTTGTTCTAGAGAAACTTACCTTGATCCTTTTTGAACCAGCAAGTTCTCTTTAGCATTGCACCTGGAAAACAGTTGTTCTTGTGGCCATCACCTCAGCAAGGAAGGGTCTCAGAACTTTAGGCACTTATGGCCTCTTCCCCTTTTACTGTTTTCCACAGGGATAAGGTTTCTTTATGCACCAGTCCCTCCTTTATGCCCATGGCGGTGAATGAGTTGTCAGTCAGTCCATTAATCTGCCCACTTTTTTTTATATCTCCACAGTCCTCTAGTAAGAGGATTTTACACACCTTGGATGTGCATAGACAACTGGGATTTTATTTATACAAAACCAAGTCTATTAGGAAATATGTTCACCTTTTGATTTTCTATTACCCTTGGGGTCCTGGACAGGCCTGTTTCCAAGTAGACTATATCCTCTTGACTTTCTAAAACCATTTCCTTTTGTTATGTGTGTCATGGGAAAACTCTTGCATCCCCAGTTAAGATTCATTTCACTGGAGCTGTGTCCTTTTCTGTTGCTTTCTTCAAAGGTGTAGACACTTCTCTGTATTAGAAGCTACCTGGTCTTCTGTGCACACTTTCACAAAACACTAGAAGTTGGATGGCATTTCCAGGTCTAGTGCTGGTTTTGCAAGGGCTATTCTGCAGGGGTTTGTAGAGAGTGCTACTGCCCCTCCATCCAATCCTCCTCTTGCATGAGCTTTGGTATTCTTCCTCATGATGTTCTTCATCTCACATTGCTGCAGTCCTCACACTTGGGTAGTCCGCTGTCCTCGGTCGGCCCGAATATCAAAGTATTAGGCTGACGTCGGTCAAGGCGCTTACGACTGACATCAGGACGTCAGGGTACAAATGCGCATGACCGACGTCATATCCTCAGTCTTTTTTGCCGCATGGTCCGATGCAGAAGCAGCGTTGCAAGTGCCGTTCGGCGTTCTGAAATTTTTCGGTCGAGTTTCAGACCGAGTCAAAGTTGGCTAAGTACCCGTTGGAATATTTTAGTTTTTTCTTGCCTCAGTGGTTTACCGGATGTCAGAAAAAGTGAATAACTGTATTTCTTGTGGGAAACAGATACCGCATAGAGATTATCATACTTTGTGTATTCCTTGTTTGGGGCCTGAGCACGACGTTGTTGGGTGTCGCTTTTGTGCTAGGTTTAATAAGCGCACTATTAAGCGAAGGTTAGATTGTGCCAGGTTGGTCTTCGGAAAGCGGTGCAATTACAATATGCCGTCGGATGCTCCGACGCCCGCTTCTTCGAAGAAGCGCAAAGACAAAGCAGCTAAACCCAGGCAGGAAGAGTCGTCCGTACCGGATGCCGGTTCTTTAGAGGCGTCAGTGGAACCGGTGGTTCCGCCGGAGGCTTCTCTGGAGTCCCAGGGGGAGACTTTGATATTGCAGGATGTGGCCTCTCAGGAGGCAGGTCAGGCTGAAGGGGCTTCTCAGGTTACTGTACTCCCCTCCCTTCCTAGGGTGGTTAGGCCCTCTCCTTCTGTTTCCAAGGCTTCTCCCAGAGGCAGGCCAGGTTTAGCTTCTGTTGGTGTCACTCCTAGTTCTTCAGGATCTGTGCCCAAGAAGCACATGCTCAAAATGGCAGAAGATTTAATTACTTTGATTAGAGGTTCTTTGCCCCCTCCTGATAAGAGGCCTAGGGTGGAACCAGAGTTGGGGAGTTTTGAGCAGGTTTCGGATGTTTCAGAGTCTTCGGCTGAAGACTTGCAGGAGTATTCTCCTTATTCTGATTCTGATGTGGATGATTCTACTCCTTCTGCTTCTCCTCCAGAGGATTTTTCTTTTTCAGAGACTCTTCATTCCATGAGGGAGCATTTTAAGTGGGAAGGTCAGGACTTCTCTGATTCCAGGAAAAGGCTTAGGGAATTTTTGCTTTTACCCCAGCATAGGCCTTTGGCTATACCACCTGTTCTGGATGTTGTGGAAGATGTGTTTGCAGAGGCTTCACTTAATCCTGATTCTTTGCCTCCTGCTCCTGTTAAACCGGACAGGTATTACAGGGTGCCTGAAGCTCATAAATATCTGTATAAAAGTCCTAGGGCGGACCCAGAAACAGTTAGTCAGGGACCTAAGGGTGTCAAGGCCTCTGTGGTAAAAAATCCGGTTCCTCCAGATAAAGAGGCCAGAGCTTTGGATAGATGGGGAAAGAAAGTTTATACTTCTTCCACCTTAGCTATGAGGGCTTTGAATTGCCAGTTTCACATGTTGAAATATCAGAACTATCTTCTTTCTCAATTGAAGTCTAAGGTGGATGCCCTGGCAGAAGGCATTGAGTGTAAAGAATTACAAGATTTGGTACATGTTTCTGAACAGGTGGGTAAGCATTCTTTACAATGTGGATTTGATGCTGTACAGGCCTCGTCTAGGGTGGCTGCCACTGGGTCAGTTCTTCGCAGGCACGCCTGGCTGAGGGATCAGAACTTATCTGACCATGTTAAGACAAGGATTTTAGATGCTCCTTTACAGTCTGATGTATTGTTTGGTTCACCGGTGGAGGCAGTTTTAAAGAAAATGGAAGACAAGGCTAAGTCTATGCAGACTGTTAAATATTTTTTGCAAGTTCAGCCTCCGAAGTTTAGTAGGAATTGGCCTGCTAAGGGGTGGACGTACCCTTCTTATGATTCACAGTCTAGGGGAAGATCCAGACGTGGGAGGGGCAGAGCTCAGGGCTCTTTCAGATCTAGAACAGGGAGTTCACCTGCACAGTCTTCGGGTGAGGGCAGGGGCCAGTCCTTTCGTAAACAGGCCCAATGACCTACCTTTTCAGCTGCCAGAGCCTTCTTGTCTGGCAGCACCTTTGGGAGGAAGGTTGGCACTCTTCAAAGAAAATTGGAGTTTAATTACCCAGGACAGATGGGTATTGGATATCATACACCAAGGTTACAGGTTTTATTTCCATACCTTGCCTCCTTTCAAAGGCATGCCAGACGTTCCTCCTCAGCAAAGAGTAGAGGCTCACAAACAAATTTCTCTGCTGCTGCAAATAGGGGCCATACAGCCGGTCCCTCTGCCAGAAGTAGGCCTAGGATTTTATTCTCTCCTGTTCCTAGTACCAAAGAAGGGGAACACGTGGAGGCCAATTTTGGATTCATCTATCTTCAACACTTATCTGGACATTCCCAAGTTCAAAATGTTGACGTTACAACAGCTTTTACCTCTGCTGGGCAAAGATCATTGGATGGTGACTCTGGATCTCAAGGAGGCTTACCTTCATGTTCCTATCAGGCTAAGTTGCAGGAAGTATCTGCGTTTTCGAGCTGGGACTTCTCATTATCAGTTCTCTGCATTGCCCTTTGGCTTATCTACTGCGCCCAGAGTGTTCACAAAGGTTCTGGCTCCAGTGATAGCTTTCTTCAGGCTAAAAAGAATACAGATCTGTCCTTATTTGGACGATTGCCTGATTCTGGCCAAAGGAAGGGACGAGCTTCTTCATCATTTGCAATATGTGATAGCAGTGCTAAGATGCCTGGGGTATTCTGTGAACGAAATAAAGTCCAGTCTAGTACCCTCTCAGGACATGTGCTTTCTGGGTGTGAGACTGAATACAGCGTCCCAGATGGCCTTTTTGACCCCGGACAAACAAAAGAATCTTTCCCTTTACTTCCATCATTTGTCTCATCAGTCCAGGCTGACTGCAAGGACAGTCCTTCAAGCCTTGGGGTTCATGGCATCTTGTATTCTGGTGCTTCCCAATGCCAAACTGCATATGAGGAAGCTACAATGGTATCTCAAAAATGTATGGACACAGCACTGCCAAAATATAGACACTGTCATTCAGATAATACCTTGCATTCAAAAAGAATTTTTGTGGTGGGCTCAGGAATGTCACCTAAACAAGGGACTCTCTGTGACCCGGCCAGAGGCGAGTCAGATTCTAACGACAGATGCCTCGGACAAAGCTTGGGGAGCTCATCTAAATGGAAAGTGGATACAAGACACGTGGCCTGCCAGACTACAACATCTACATATCAACTTGAAGGAGATGTTAGCAGTCCAATTTGCATTACTAGCTTTCAAGGAATTACTTCTTCCAGGGCAGGTGTTGGTTCTAACAGACAACACAACTGTCATGTGGTACATCAACAAGCAAGGGGGAACACATTCTTATCCTCTATGCAGACAAGCAATGATTTTGTGGGAAACTGCTCTCAGTTTACAGCTCAATCTTCAGGCAAGGTTTCTGCCGGGAGCACAGAACTCCTTAGCAGATGTTTTGAGCAGACGAATTATGGATCCCCACGAGTGGAAATTGGATCCTCATTTATTTCAGAAATTGACAGTGTCATGGGGAACTCCAGACATAGATCTGTTCGCTTCTCCACTAAACTACCAGCTGCCAAAGTTTTGCACAAAAAGGTTTCATCCCACAGCTTGGAAAGTGGATGCTCTTTCTTTCAATTGGAGCAATTTTCATGTGTATGCCTTTCCACCTCTGCCTCTCCTCCCAAAGGTACTCCTAAAGGTCAGACAGGACAAGCCAAAGATGATTCTAATAGCTCCAGATTGGCCTTGACAGCACTGGTACCCATTACTGAGAAGTCTGGTTCGGGAGCCTCCATGGCCTTTGCCTGCGATTCCACACCTGCTGTCTCAAGAGAACAGTCATTTACTCAATGTCAACCTTCACTCTCTTCACCTAACAGCCTGGCATATTCTGTTTTGAACCCTGGAGGGTCTCAGCTTCCGCAGCAAGTTTTGAATGTTATTTTGGAGGCCAGAAGGCCTAGTACAAGGAAAGTATACGCAAATAAATGGAAGAGATTTTTATTTTGGAGTGCAGCAAAGGAATTTGATGTTGCTAAGCCTAATTTAAGTGTGGCTCTTCAATATCTTGCTGAGTTACTGGACAAAGGTTTGTCCTTCTCTTCTATTAAGATTCATGCTGCAGCAATTTCTGCCCACTATGACTGTGACCCACCATTGTTTTCTCATCCTTTGTTTAAGCAATTCCTTAGAGGGGCAAAGAATATAAGACCCCCGCGTAGAGCTCCTACTCCTGCTTGGGATCTCAATTTTGTGTTGGAGAAACTCACTCTACAACCTTTTGAGCCTGCAGCTACTGCCGAGTTGAAATATTTATCATGGAAGACTGCTTTTTTGTTGGCCATTACCTCTGCGAGAAGGGTTTCTGAATTACAGGCCCTTATGGCAGTTGAGCCTTTCTTAATTTTCCATAAGGATAGGGTATCTTTACGTACTAATCCTTCCTTTATGCCTAAAGTGGTTTCTAGTGTGGCTTTAAACCAAACTATTCATTTGCCTACTTTTTATGCAAACCCCCAAAATAAAGGGGAAAAGATTTTTCACACCTTGGATATACACAGGCAGTTGCGTTATTATTTGAGCAGAACTAACGGGTTCAGGCAGTCTCAGCAGTTGTTTGTTTCTTTTGCTTTGGGTTCTCAGGGCAAGCCTGTGTCAAAACAAACTATTTCTAAGTGGATTGGGTTTTGTATTGCTTTCTGTTATTCCCATCATGGTAAGGAGATTCCAGCTGGGATTAGGCCTCATTCCACTAGAGCTACTGCCACTTCTACAGCTTTTTTAAGGGGGGTGGCAACTAAAGATATTTTGGAGGCAGCTACTTGGAGTTCAGTGCATACTTTCTCTAAGCATTACCACCTTCCACTTTACCCTAAATCTAGGGCTGGTTTTGCCACTGCTATTTTACAGGGCATTTTGGCAGCTCCTACTACTTTATAGTTTTGCCATCCTCCCTTACCTCTGCTTTGGGATTCTACCCAAGTGTGAGGACTGCAGCAATGTGAGATGAAGAACATAGTACAGTTTTGTACCTACCATAAATGTAGATGTTCGAAGGTCCACATTGCTGCAGTCCAATTTACCCTCCCTCCTTCCCCTCTGTTGTTAGAGGTGGTTGTGTGGTTTGGATTGTAAATATTGGGAATATTGTATATATTGTTCATAGGATTAGTGCAAGGGTGGTTGGTTGTTTTTTGCTGTCTTTTGGTTTTGACCTTTCTGTTTAGTGTCTTCTGACATCTGGGGCAAGAAAAGACTGAGGATATGACGTCGGTCATGCGCATTTGTACCCTGACGTCCTGATGTCAGTCGTAAGCGCCTTGACCGACGTCAGCCTAATACTTTGATATTCGGGCCGACCGAGGACAGCGGACTACCCAAGTGTGAGGACTGCAGCAATGTGGATCTTCGAACATCTACATTTATGGTAGGTACAAAACTGTACTTTATGAATACTGCAACATATGAATAGAGGGACATAGAATACTGGGGTAAAATGTTACCATAACCATAGCCGTCCTTCTCTTCTATGTATTGCAGTCCCCCCCCCACCGTCTCCTGTCTTCCCCTGATTTACTCACTTATCTCAGTCTAGTGTTCTTCTGGGGCATTCAGTTCTGCGGCTTAGTACGTGTGACGTCACTTTAACAGATGTTGGACTAGTTCTGTGTGCGACATTGCATGTACCCCACAGTACCTTTAGGTTTTTGTATACTGGCCGGACATTCGAGTCTGCTGGCGGCAAACTCCCTCATGTTATGAATACTGCAACATTTAGAAGAGAAGGGCATCTTTGGTTATGGTAAGATTTTACACAACTATTCTTTCTGTTTATGTTGTCAAACTTTTGCTTCCCTTCCACAAAACTACATTGATCTATATCTGTCGATTTTGCCATTCTTTTTGGCCATTATAGACATAAACACTTTATAATCATGATTTAGTGTTGCAGTGGGCCTGTATGGAGCTGGATATGATGGATCATTACCCCCTTTAGGTAGTACAGCTACTACCACTTTCTTCCAAGATGTTGGTACTTCTCTTAAAATACTGTTAAACAAAACCTTCCAGATGATCTTCAATTTTTTTCCCTCCTAGCTTCCATATTTCCACAGGAATACAATCTAATCCTGGGGACTTTCATGTAGACTGGGTTATACATCACCATTTTTATCTCGTCGTCTCCTATCATTACTGTTAGTAATTGAGCCTCCTGTCCCTCTAGCCTTGGCATGTTTAATTCTTCCATAACGATTTGAGTTTGTACCTTTTCTTGATTTCCATATTTCTCTGCTTTATACAAACTTTCATAGAATTTCTGAAATATTTCTAATACTTCTACAGGATGCCTAATTAGCTTCCTTGTAATAGGCTCCCTAAGCTTGGTGACAACCCTTTCTATTTTCTGTTGTCTGATTCATCGTGCTAAAAGTTTTTGTGCTCTAGAGTTATCAAAAAAAAAACAATTGCTTAACAGCACTTTTTTCTAAACTTATGCAATATTATCAAGGTCCCTTATTTTCTGTTTAGCGTTCTGTATAATTTTTTTATTTCATTACCGTGTTTTTGTTTTAGTTACTGGTTCATGCTCTGAAATAGTTATTGAGTGCATATCAAGATCTTCAATTAAATGCACGTGTTCATAGGTTGGTACTAGGCTATCGGCCCTAGGGCCTATACAAGCCTAACCATAACAATTCCCTGGCTATTTCTTCCCACAATATTTGCTTCCCTGGACCCCTGTCTAGTAGGAGGACTGATGTGATCCCTGGGGTGAATTTCCTATCTCCCATCCAGTCATCAAGGTTTCTTTTGAAGAGGGCCAAAGAGGCGCTCTGCTTGACATGTATGGGCAGTCTATTCCAGAGTCTGGGGAGTCGATGGGTCAGGAACCTGTCCGTCCAGCATGTTTTGTTCATTGTGATGACTAGGTTTAGATCCCTGGAGCGTGTGGCTCTGAGGGATTGGGATTTCTTTGTGTAGCATGTCCAACAGCTCTGGGTTTGTCATGGCCTTGTATGTTAAGCAGAGATCGCCTCTGAGTAGACTATATGCAACAGAGTATAGCTGGAGTTTTTTTAGATGGTCAGCATAGGGCATTTGCTTTAGGCCTGTGATTCTTTTAGTGAGGTATTTCTGTGGCCTTTCCAGTTGATGCAGATGTCTTGGGAAGTACATACCAAATGGGGCGTTGTATTCTATAATGGGTCTAATGAGGGATGCGTACAGTGGAACAATGACCTCCTTTTTCTGGATGAAAAGCCCTTCGTGATGAGGTGTGCCACATAGAAGGATTTCCTGACTGTTGTGGCGAAGTGGTCATCAAAAGTGAGACAACTGTCCACCTGTGTCCCTAAGTCTCTTATCACACTTTCAGTGTTTAGTGTAATGCCACCTATGTGGTAATTCACGGGTTTGTTTTTTCCCAAAGGGGGATAACTGTACATTTCCTGCCATTGAGCTTGAGCACATGGCTCTGGCACCAAGCATCTGTTTCTGTAAGGCCCTTTTGTAGAATATCCACATCATTTGGGGATTCAATAGTGGCTCCCAGTTTGCAGTCATCTGCAAACTTTGTTAGCCAGAGTCCCTTAGTGTTGGCCTCTACTTCAGAGAAGTAGATGCCAAACAAGAGCTCTCCCAGGACTGAACTCTGAGGTACTCCACTTGTCTGGAACTGGATTTTGAGTTTGCTGCTTTTACAGTGTGGGTTCTGTCAGTAAGCCAGTTGGCAACCCATTGAGTGATGCAAGGATTAATGCCCAGCTTAGTAAGTTTATCTACGATTCCAGAGTGGGGGATGGTGTTGAAGGCCTTGGCGAGGTCCAGATAGGCTGTGTGAACCGCCTTGCCCTCATCCAGAGCTTTGGAGACTGATTCGAAGAAGCCAGTCAGGAACAGGAGACAAGATCTGCCCTTCACGAACCCAAACTGGGTGGGGTCCAATGTTTGAAGGTTGCCAATGTCTTTGTTTATAAGTTCCATGATAATATGTTCCATGGCCTTGCAGATCAGGCTCATCAGACTGATGGGGTGGTAGTTCCCAGGATCCAAGGTGGATCCTCCCTTGTGGAGTGGGATAACTGTAGCTGTGCGCCACTCGGTGGGTACGAAGCCTGAGGTGAGGCTATGATTAAACATGACACTTGGGTGAGATGCCAGCTCATTTTGTAGTTCATGTAGTACACAGCCCGGGATGTCGTCTGGTCCGATGGATGCTGTATTCTTAGCTTTGGAGAGTGCGTTTTTTTACCTGTGTGGCTGTTTTTACCAGAATTTGGCAATCTTTCGGTATTGAGATGGGCCCTTTAGTGTTCCTGTAAAATGTAAATTCTGTCTAGCGTAGCCCAGTTTTTGTATCGGGGAATAATATGTATATTCACCCAGATTCCTAGTACTGAATTCACATATTTCTTGCCAAATATTTTCATAAATTTCTTTAAAAATCTACTCTCCTTTGTTACATTTTCCTTTCTGGGCTCCCCAGACAAATGTTCACCGTTGCAAATCAAATTCCAGTCCCCACTTATAAGTAATATTCCTTACTGAAAGCCGATTATTTCTCCCAGAATTTTCTTTAGCTCTGTTGTAACAAGTTTTCAGTGGAATATTATATACATGCCAGTGTAATCCTCCTCCCTTGCCAGTAGGCCTTTAGTACTACAAATCTACCATTGTCTTTTTTTTTTCTCTCTCTCTCCTATTACTATTGGAACTCCTCTTGCAATTAATATAAGTACTCCTGTCTTCCTGTGCCCCAGGTATTCCACTGGATAACCATCCCGAAAACCTTTTTATGTTATGTTGTCCTGTCTTGCCTTCATTCTTACTGATTTGGTTCGAAGCTGAACTCTGCTCCGACTCTGCTGATTACTAAAGCTCGAGAGCTTCTGCTGGCTCGAGGCTATAAACCTATCCCATGGTGCTTAGCGGCTGTTCCCCAGATCTCGTTTGCCGCTAGAAGCTTTGGAATTGTCTTCGCTGGCTCAGGCTAGTAAAATTTAGTATAATACTCTGTTTTTGGATAACTTTCCTAAAACTTATTAGTTCTTCTTAGTTTACCTTTCCCAGTTACAGTATAGTGCCTTTTTGTGTGTTTGTAGTATTTTTGGCTATCACTTCCTTGCGGCTGTCCTTTTGGGCCCTGTTTTTCTCTCTTCCCCTTATCTAGTTAAAGAATCTGTTTCAGTTAGAAGAGGATTCTTTCCCCTTCTTTTCTCCCTTAAGGAGTCACCATTTAAATTAGAGGCGTCTTCTCGGGTTGGAGGAGATTGTCATTTAATTTAGAGACTTCTCCTCCTCCCTATCGTTTCCATTTTTTCTTGTAAAAAAAAAAAAAAAGCCTTTTCTATCTTGCTTCTACCTTTTATAGTAGTTAAAATTTACTGTTGTGTTAGTTTCTTTCACAGGTAAACATGTCTAAAGAATCTGTTAAGGAGCAGAAACAATCTGGATTTAAAAAGTGCGATTCATACACTCAGAAAATGTCTGAAACAGACGGACACAAAAGTTGTGTCTACTGTCTAGGACCAGTCCATCTCCAAGTCTCCTGCTCCATTTGCCATAGCTTCAGTGCAAGGGTCTTACAGGAGAGGAAAAATAAGCTAATTTTAAGGGGTTTGTTGAAAGTTGAAGAAGGTAATCAGACCTCAAAACTGGATAAGTCTAAAATGGCTTCTTCGTTGGCTCCTGTGTCTGAGCCGTCAGGCAGTTTCAAAGGTGCAGCATTCCCGGTCTGAAAGTTATCGGTACTGACAAATCTGGTCCTCCCTTGGTTCCATGTGTCTCCTTGGAATCATTGCAGAGCTGAAAAAGGAGTCTGTCACCATCCTTGGAACCTATCAAAAATGTTCAGAAGAAACAACCAGGAAAAAAAAACAGCAATTGCAGAAACGAAACCAAAGAAGCGTAGCTAGAACAGCAACTCCCAACTACGGTTTAAACTCACACAATGTAGTAACAGCAACTGTTGGGGCAGAGTGTAGTATGGTGTGGCGTACTTCACCCCACTAATAGTCACACGAAGCACTTAGTTCACTTGATAATATGCGAGGGTTAAACAATACTGCCACAGTCCATAAACGCTTAAGCACAGATGTAATCCAAAACGCTAAGCACAGCACAGATATAATCCAAAACGCTAAGCACAGGTCGATGACACATCCACAAAGATGTTAAAAAAACTGAGTGCTTTTATTGAAACATCAAAAACAGCTGCCAGTAACACTAGTTTAGCGCTTTCATCTGCACCATCGCAGACTTCCTCAGAACTAGTGTATTCATCATTATCAGTTGATTTAAAAACACAATTTGGCGCCAACATTTGCATCTTTTCTTAAAGAAACAGACATTGAATCCATCATCCCTGTATTGCATGTAAACCTAATAGACTACAGTTGAAATGGGATAATTTCCAACTGAGAAATCAAGCAATAGGTCTGAAACATATAAAAAATATGTATAATAATGTTAAACATACTCAACATACACATGCTAAAATAATCAAAAAGCTAAAATTTAATTGTGAAAATCAGTAAAATACTATGAGTCCAAAATTAAAAAGGGTTTGATGCTAATGAATTCATTAATACCTGGACATCTAGTAGAGTCAGTGAGGATCTGCCATTTGCTCTCCTTACAGGCTAGTCTAGTTTTCCAATCACCCCCATATGGTGTTTCTTTTTCCTCATCTATAATAAAGAACAAAAATATATGTTCTTGGAACCTGTTCATTCGGTGCACAATCTTCTTTGTTACAGTCTGACAGGTAGCCACAAATCGTCACGTCATTCTTCTCGATCCTCCAGATTATTGGATGATGATGTGGAGTGGGTTGTGAAGACGTTGCTCCGGACCCAGGCCCCAGCAGAAATTCTCTTGAGCCCAGCCCATCGGATCGTGGAGCCGACAACTGTACCTCAGATAACGTCGATTCTTCCTCCGACTCTGGCGAGTTCGGAGCCAGAGAGTATGGAAGTCATTGTGCTGGAACTGGCTGAGTCAGTAATCAATCCTGAAATATCTGCTCCGACATCTGCTCCAATCTCGTCAATGTCTTCCATCGAGGGATCTGGGGGTTGACGCTCCCTGGTTGGCTCTTGGGGGGGGCGGGCGGCGCTTTGGCTCGGGTGAGTTCAGCTCCCACATTAGCCACAGAGCCACCCTCCTCGGTGCCAGAGAGATCTCCCTGCCCCTCTGGACCAGAGTCTCTGTCGGTCCAGGAACGCGGTGCCTTTGAGGTGATGCGGAGTGTGCTCTCCACTGAGTCTGCTCCACCTTCGGCTCTAGCCTCTCTTCCCCAAAAAAGGCCAGTGTCCACCTCTTCATCATCCCTCCATCACCCCCAGAGTAGGGAGTCAATGCCCCAGGAAACCCCAGTGGGTGGAACCTCCTCTTCCGATACCTCCCTGGAACATCTCCCCCGAGGAGGTCCCTCTGAAGAGAGTAAGAAGAAGCACATAGACTCCCCTGAGTCTGTTACTTCTGATACTGACTTGGAGGATTCAGAAGGGTCCCCACGGTTGCCCTCTGAGGATGTCTCTCTTTTTCAGACATACTGGAGATCCTTAAGCAGATGCTGGAAGTCCCTTTGCCCTTCTGAAGACGAGTCTGTATACCTGGAGGCATTTGGCTCTCGCCCCTCCACCTCTTGGCTGTCTCTGCCTTTCGACCCTCTCCTGGGTGTAGAATTGAAAGGTGTGGGGCTCTCCAGTATCAGTGGACCCCATTCCGCGGAGGCTAAATAAATTTGTTACGGCCCCAGAGGACAGACAGTATCTAACTAAGGGAGTTCCAGTAGATGCGATGGTGGTGGCTGCGGCCACAAAGAAGGAGTTAGCTGAAACTTCTGCATCTGACCATCCACCAAATAAGGAGTCTCACATGATGGACCGGTATGGGAAGCATACTTTCTCTTCAGCAACCTTTCCCTTGTGGTCGCTGAATTATTTATCACATTTCACCCGACTTCAGAGGGATCTCCTAAAACAGCTGGGAGATATCCTACAGGGTGCTACAGCCCAGGATTTATCGGTTAAGTTTAATTCTCAGCTTGCAACCTTAATCTCCATCACTAACTCCTCCATGCGCCTCATTTCCTATGCAGCTGATGGAGCGAGCAAGGCAGCAGGCACATAAGTAGCTCTTCGGAGACATTCCTGGATGCTCCTTTGCCGAACTCTTCAGATCTTCCTTCATTGATGCCCCCTTTGATGGCTCGTCCTTGTTTGGGCCGAAGGTGAGAGAGACTCTCACCAGGAGCCAGCAAGATGGTAAGACTGTCTGCCGTCGGAGCCCCTACCAGACCCTACTGTAAAGGTCAGAAGAGCTGAAAGATGTGGTTCTGGAAGTCCAAAGGAGCCTTATCTGACGCTCGTGGTGATCTTTCCCTCAGGGGCAGAGGGGGAAATAATGGAAGATGCCCTCAATGCGGTAGAGGGGGTCCGCAGAACCAGGGCGACAGAAATACTTTCTCTGGTCGGCCCTTCCAGCACTCCTGAAAGGAGGCCCGACTGTCCGCCTCTGTAGGCAGTCGGCCGGAGGCTGTCACTGTACCCAGAAGCCTGGCTGAATTTGACTTAAGACAAATGGGTACAGTCTGTTATATCCAGGGGTTCCAACATTCCCTTTCACTGTTCTCCTCATCCGTCAAAGTTTATCTCAGGGATTCCACCCGGTCAAAGGGATCAAGCAACACTAGAAATTCAAACTTTGCTAGAAAAAAGGAGTCATCCAAGAAGTCCTCGCTGACCAGCTGGGATCCAGAATTTACTCTGGGTTTTTTTTAGTTTCAAAAAAGACAGGGGACTGGAAATCCATATTGGATCTCAGCAGACTAAACAAGTGGGTAAAGAAATCTAAAAGTTTTGGATGATAACACTGCAGTCTATACTCCCTTTTTCTGGGACAAGACAATTGAATGTGCTCGTTAGATCTTCAGGATGCGTACTACCACATAAAGATGAACAGGCGCTCCCGATGATTTCTACTCGTCCGGCTGGGAGCCAGTCATTACCAGTTCAGAGCTTTGCCCTTTGGACACACCACAGCCCCCAGAGTGTTTACCAAATACATGGCAGTAGTCGTGGTTCATCTGAGACATCAAGGATTCCAGGTGTTTCCTTACTTGGACGACTGGCTCCTAACTACCACCACCAAGCAGCTACTAATCAAAGCCAAGGACTACACCATCCATCTATTCTCAAAAGTAGGCATTACTATAAATGCAGAAAAATCTGCCTTGTTGCCATCACAGCGTATTACCTTTATAGGTGCAGATTTAAACACAAACAACATGTTGGCAAAACTGCCTCAAGAAAGGATTCAGATGTTACACAGTCAAGTGCTTCTCTTGCTCAACAAGAAGTAAGTACAGGCAAGATTTGTCCTCAAGGTCCTAGGCTCTATGGCAGCGACAATAACTCTAGCTTCCCTGGCACGACTTCACATGCGAATATTACAGTGGCTACTCTTCGCTTAATGGTCCATACAGGAGTTGCCCATGTCTCACGAGATTCTAATTACAGACTCCTGCAAGAGGTATCTGCTTTGGCGCATCCAGTCCACTCAGGTAACAATGGGCAGACCGTTTGTACTTCTCCAACCTGTCGCTACAGTAACCATAGATACGTCCCAGATAGCGTGGGGTTGGGGGGCATTATCTGGGACAGATGGCACTTGTGATCTTTCCAAACCCCTTGGACTATTTGCACATCAGTGTCCTAGAGATGAGGGTGGTGCTTCTGGCATTGCAAGCATTTCAGAACTCTCTTCACACGGGGACTATTGCATTTCAGACCGACAATATGTTGGTGGTATGGTACATCAACAAACAGGGGGGAACCAGATCCTATCCCCTATGTTGAGAGACCCAGAGAGTTTGGCAATGGGCGATATCTTCCCAATGCTTTCTGACAGCAACGCACATCCCGGGGAAATCCAGCGTCCTAGCAGACAGGCTAAGCAGAGCTATTCTCATGCCTCATGAGTGGTTCCTGAATCAGGAACTTGCGAATCGGGAGAGTCACCGAGGGATGCACTTGTCCACGATTGGCTCCCAGGACTTCTTTATGCCCCCCTTTGATTCCAAAAGTTATTTAGAAAGCAAAGTCGTTGAGTTGCAGGTTAATCCTCATTGCTCCATACTGGCTTCGTCAGATTTGGTTCCCATTCCTTTGGCCCCACCTTCAGGAAGACCCATGGATCCTGGACCCAGTGCTGGATCTTCTGACGCATCAGTCAGGAACGCTCCATCCTGCCCTTCAGAACCTCAAGCTGACAGCTTGGTTTCTCCACTTCCAGTCTTAGCCAGGCTTCCAGAATTATCCCCTGCAGTATGCCACATTTTGGTCTCCTCGCACAAAAAGACAACTAGGAAACTTTACGCAAGCAAATGGAAGAGGTTCTCTTGTTGGGTGGACAAAAAACACATAGATCCTTTTACAGCCTCTATACCTGCAATTTTGGAATTCCTGACAGAAATTTTTAATCAAGGAGCAGTGGCGGCCACTATTAGAGTTCATTTAGCTGCTGTATCTAATTATCGTGGGGGCAGTCTGATCCAGTGTAATGTCCCACAATTTATGCAAGGCCTTCCTCAGGAGTACTTTCCTGTTAAGACCTCCTGTAAGAGAACCTCCTCCCCCATGGGATCTAAATTTAGTATTGTCAGCATTGATTCTTCCCCCATTCAAACCAGCATCCTCTTGTTCTTTAAAATTTTTATCCTGGAAAACTCTCTAACAGCAGTTACCTCAGCTAAGAGGGTTTCAGAGTTGCAGGCCTTATCCACCCGTCCTCCCTATTTGATCTTCCACAGTGATAGATTTTCCCTCAGAACAAATCCCTCTTTCTTACCAAAAGTCTGTTCTGAAACAGATTTAAACCAATCTATAGAATTGCCTGTGTTTTTTTTCCTAATTATAGCAACAAGGCAGAATATAAGCTTCAATTGGGTGTACATAGACAACTGCTCTTTAATTTACACAGTATAAAAGATTTCAGAAAATAGATCAATTGTTTGTGTCCTATCCAGAAACAAAAAAAGGCCGGGCAGTCTCAAAAGTTACTTTTTCCAAATGGTTTACTGATACTATCAAATATGTTATCAATCTCATAATAAAGAACTGCCAGGAAAAGTGAAAGGGCATTCAACTAGAGTGGTGTCTACTTCCATTGCCTTTCAATCCAGACTTCCATTGGATTCAATTTGTGCTGCTGCTACATGGATCAATCCTCACAACTTTATCTCTCATTACAAAGTAGATGTGGCCTCCTGGAACAGAGCATCCTTTGGTTCCACTGTCCTGAAGAGTTTATTCCCTTGAGCCAAGAGAAAGGTGCTGTGGACTCTGTCCCAACCAGCAAGAATGAAGGTGAGATAGGACAACATAACATAAAGAAGTTATGTAATCACCATAACGTTCCATGTTTGTTGTCCACTGTCTTGCCTTCATTCTTGCGTCCCGCCCAGCCATCCCCCTCCTGGAGGATCTAGAGGAATTTTTACAGTTGGCAAATATGGCCTGATTCCCATCTTGCCTTCCTTTTACCTTTATGACCAATATAGTTCATATATTTTTTCTTTCTGTATGCTAATCATACCATAGGGAGCTCTCTCCCTCAAGTGAGATCTGGGGAACAGCCGCTAAGCACCATGGGATAGGTTATAGCCTCGAGCCAGCAGAAGCTCTCAAGCTTTAGTATATTGCCAAGTTCGGCTTCGAACCCAACCAGCAAGAATGAAGATGAGATGCTGGACAACAAACATGGAACGTTATGGTGAGTACATAACTTCCTTTTTTTTTATGAAGTTCAAATGTTCAGTTCTTTCCAAGTGTCTCCTGTGGCATAGCTGTTTGCACTCTACTTAATGTTTAAAGATATTATAGAAATAATCCTATTCTTAAGGGACTATTATGCCCACCTTCTGCATCTGGTCTCTCGGAGGGCGTGGGAGTCACTGGAGTCCATGGAGCCTGTCCCTCGGAGGCCTAACACGTTTATTTCTGCTCCCGTAGATAAATCCTTTTTGTCCAAAGGAGTCCTTGTTGATGCCATGTGGGTGGAGGTGGCCACCAAAAAGGAAATGTCTTGAGACTTCCTCGTCCTATCCATCCTCCTAATAGAGAGTCCAGGATCATGGATAGATATGGGAAACGCACGTTTAGTTCAGCGACTTTTACACTCCGATCACTAAACTACTTGACCCGTTTCACTAGGTTGCAAAGAGATCTCCTTAAGGAGTTGGGAGGTACTCTTTAGGGTACTGTAGCTGCAGGGGATTCCAACAAAGTTGGTGCCCAGCTTGCTACCCTAAATTCCATTGTGAACTCGTCCATGCGTCTCATATCATATGCAGCTGATGGGACGAGTAGGGCAGCGGTTACAGGAATTTCTCTCAGAAGACATTCCTGGATGCGCTTGTGTTCCTTCGCGGAGCCCTTTAAGTCTTCATTTGTGAACACCCCTTTTGATGGCTCATCTCTCTTTGGGCCTAAAGTGAGGGAAACTTTAACCACGTGTGAACAGAAAGGAAAGACTCTGCCGTCGGAGACCGTTTTTTCATCCCTACTTGGCCTTACCCCAAAGGCCAAAGGGGAGGAAAGATGTGGTTCCGAAAAGCCCAAGGAGCCTTTCAGAACACACGTGGTGAACCCCCCTCTAGGTTCAGAGGAGGGGGTAATGGAAGACGCCACCCTCGTGGCAGGGGGGGTCCGCAACACCAGGGTGACAGAGATCACTTCTCTGGTCAGCCCTATCAGCGCTCCTGAAAGGAGGCCCAATTGTCCTGCTCTGGAGGCAGTCCGGTGTCTCTTATCATTGTATTATAAACACACCAAAAAGTTTATTATAAAGCTTTCGGGTCTCACACCCTTCCTCAGTACAAGTAAAATAAGCACATTCAGCATTTAAATAGGAGATTAAAATCAAGTCACATGCTTCAGCCCACCCATTCACTCATTCAACAATCAATTCTTAAAAAAACATACATAAAAAACTTTCAAAACACATTTAAATATACACAAGTGAAACATTCACTTATTAAACATTTTTAATATCAATTCACTTATACAGCAAAGCAAATAAATATTATATTTACATTTTATAACCATTCACAACTTCTCTCTACGTCTTTTAATCAAAATTGGCTTTAAACTAATGGCATTATTCAAACCAGGAAAACAGTCTGCCTGCAATCTAACTATCCATTCAAACTCTTTAAGTTCTAATAAATTATTCATATCCCCTTTTCTTAAACCTGTTCATACTATATCCAATACCCTAAATTTAAAAGTATGCTGCTATCCCTTATCTTGAATATGCTTACTTAGTGCATTTGTTATAATATTCCTTCTCATATCAGATTTATGCTCTATAATCCTTTCCTTAAGCTTCCTAGTTGTCTTACCTACATAGAACGATGAACATAATGTGCAAGTTGCCAAATACACCACTTGCACCATATTACAATTTGTCAGTGCCTTCATTGTAAATACTTCTCCCGTGGTGGGATGTTTAAAGTAATCTGTACCTTCATATAGATCATTACAACAGGAACAGTTGTAGCATTTTCTTGTTCCTGCTGTTGTCTCTAATTTCACTGTATTTAATTTAAAATCTTTATAACATAATTTTTGTTTTAATGTTTGTGAAATCTGATATGAGAAGGAATATTTATAATAGTTTGGAATATTTTGACAGTGACACCATTATTGTCTATTTAGTCTCTTATCATTGTACCCAGACGTCTGGCAAAATATAACAAAAGACAGCTGGGTACAAAGTATTTCCAGATGGTATTTCATACCATTCTCCACTCCACCCCCACCTGCAAGGAGAATCCCGGACGTACAACCCAGTTACAGGGAACAAGCAACTATAGAGGTCCACAAATTGCTAGAAAGAGAGTCATCCAGCCAGTCCCAGCAAACCAAACAGGATCCGGAACTTACTCAAGTTTCTTTTTGGTTCCAAAGAAAACAGGGGACTGGAGACCCATTTTGGACCTCAGCAGACTCGACCAATTTGTGAAGAAAGAAGTTCCGGATGGTCACGCTACAGTCTATTCTTCCCTTTTTAGGGAAAGACAATTGGATGTGCTAGATAGATCTCAAGGATGCGTACTACCACATGAAAATGGCCAGGCCATCTGGAGATCACCTGCATTTCCGGCTGGAAGCCAATCCTTATCAATTTTGAACCCTGCCCTTTGGTCTCACTACAGCCCCCAGAGTGTTTACCAAATGTATGGCAGTGGTCACGGCTCACCTGAGGTGTCTAGGATTCCAGGTGTTTCCGTAACTAGACGATTGTATCCTTACCTACACCACCAGGCATCAACTGATTCAGGCAAGGGAATACACTCTGACACTCTGCAATCACTTAGGCATTAAAGTCAACTCAGAAAAGTCTGCCTTGTCGCCATCGCAGCATATTGTTTTTATAGGGTCAGAGTTACAGCTCATTGGTATCGAAAGACAGAGCACCAGCCGCAGAAGTTCTAAAAGCATTGGGTTTGATGGCTGCAGCGATCTTGGCCATACCATTAGCAAGGATGCATATCCGGATTCTTCAGTGGCTGCTGTTCACTCAATGGTCTTATCAGGAATTTCCAATGAATCACACTTTTAATTACTAACTCTTGCAAGAGAGATCTCCAGTGGTGGTTGACGTCTCTTCATGTAACTATAAGACACCCCTTTGTACTACCCCCTCCAGTAGCCAGTGTGACCACGGACGCTTCCCTGATAGGGTGGGGGGGCATTGTCAGGGAAAGACTGCCCAAGGCACATAGACTGATCAACAGTCACATCTGCATGTCAATGTTCTGGAGATGAGGGCAGTACTTCTGGCGTTGCAGTACTTCCAGGACTCTCTTCTGCTAGGAATGATTGCAATTCAGACAGACAATATGTCAGTAGTCTGGTACTTGGAACAAGCAAGGCGGAACTAAGTCTTACCCCCTTTGCCAAGAAGCCCTCAGAGTTTGGCAGTGGGCTGTCTCCTCCCAACGCTTACTGTTGGCAACGCACATCCGGGGGAGATCCAACATGATAGCAAACAAACTGAGCAGGGCAATCTTGTTGCCGCATGAGTGGTCTCTCAAGAAAGAGATTGCGGACAGGATTTTCCGCAAATGGGGTCAGCCTTGCTGCGATCTTTTTGCCAGTCACGTCAACACGAAATGCGGAAGCTACTTTGCCCTGATTCCCCCTCCGGGAGAAGCCCCGAGAGACGCACTCGTACACGATTGGCCCTCTGGTCTCCTCTATGCATTTCCTCTTATCCTGTTGATACCCAGATTTCTACAGAAAGCAAAATCTCTGGGAAGGACCATAATTCTTATAGCCCCTCATTGGCCTCGGCAGATTTGGTTCCCATTTCTTCATCATTATCTCTTGGAGGATCCATGGATTCTGAACCCAGTTCCGGACCTTCTGACACATCCGTCGGGGGACCTCCATCTTTCCTTGCAGTCACTGAAGTTGACAGCTTGACTGCTCCAGTTCCCCTCATAGCTAGGCTTCATAACTTTTCCATTGCGACAAAACAGATCATTTTGTCTTCCCATAAGCCGTCCACCAGAAGATTATATCTTAGTAAGTGGAAGAGATTTTCCATATGGGCTTCTAAGCAGAACATTGATCCTTATCAAGCCCCCTTGACGTCCATATTAGAATTCTTGACTATGATCTTTAATAAAGGAGAGGCAGTCGCAACAGTTCGGGTCCAGTTGGCTGCTATATCTTTCATCTCGGAGCTGATGGGCTAAACATAATGTCCCACAAGTTGTCCAAGGCCTTTCTCAAAGGAACCTTTCACATGAGGCCTCCAGTGAAAACTCCTTATTCTCCTTGGAATCTAAAATTTATGCTGTCTCGTATAATTCTTCCCCTGTTAGAAATTTGAGATCACAAGATGATGCTGGTTCAGTCATGGAAAACCATATTTCTGGTAGCTATTACTTCTGCCCGCAGAGTGTCAGAACTTCAAGCTTTATCTATCAGCCCTCCTTATTTGATTTTTCATGCTGATAGAGTATCTGTTAGGACAAACCCCTCCTTTTTGCCCGAAGTTTGTTCAGAATCTAATATCAACCAAGTCATTGAGTTACCAGTCTTATTCCCTAACCATTCCAATAAATTGGAGTATATGCTGCACAAACTTGACATGCACAGACAGCTCAGATTTTATTTGGACAGAACAAAAAATATTAGGAAATCAGACCAGCTCTTTGTGTCATTCTCTGAAGCCAGAAAAGGTAGACCAGTGGCTAAAATAACACTTTCTAAATGGTTATATGATTGTTATCACCTTTGTTTATTCAGCTGCTAATATGCCCTTACTACACAAGATTAAAGCTCACTCAACCAGAGCAGTTTCTACATCTACTGCATTCCAAGCCAAATTACCCCTTGACAACATTTGTGCTGCAGCCACTTGGTCTAAACCTCATACCTTTATCACTCATTACAAAGTCGATAAGGCCTCCAGGGACAGGGCTTCTTTTGGGTCTACGGTCCTGAAGAATGTACTCCCATGAGCCACCCGACATTGAGGGTGCTAGGGACGCTACCCATCAGTAAAGAATGAACGGCGAGATTGAACAACTTCACATTAAGAAATTATGTACTCACCATAACGTTCCATGTGAGTTGTTCATTTCGCCTTCATTCTTATGTCCCTCCCTCCTTCCCCCACCTGGCTGATAGTTGACTTAGAGGTTGATCTCATCCTGGTTGCTCAATTCTTCTTCCACTTCATGGGAGGGTAGTCCTCCTTATATGGCTGTAGTACATGCAGCAAAATAGATCTGAGGTAATTCCAGCAGTGCATCATGGGATAAGGGGCTTGGTCTTGAGCTACTGGTAAACCTTGAGCTTTGCAAACGACCATATCAGAGCCGATGGATCTGCTCCGAACCCATTAGTAAAGAATGAAGGCGAGATGAACAACTCACATGGAACATTATAGTGAGTACATAACTTCTTATTTCACACTACGTATCCCTATATCTGAGGGGACAGTTGGTGAGATTTCTGCCAGCTGCCCAGCCATATAAAGTTTGTAAGAAGTCAGTGGTATCTCGCAAAATTGTACCCGTGTGTTCAAAATTAACTGTAAGCTGTGCCTCTCGGTACTTTGAAGCTGGTTCGGTTGCTTAGCCTCTACCTGATACGATGGGCCTCACGGGTGGAATTGTGGATCTTGGGAACTCCATAAATTATTGGTACTTTAGGATTTTTAACTAATGCATAGTCAAGCAATTCCTTTTTTATCTTATTGTCATTATATAGGTTAACTGAACTCTTAAACAAGGTTAGCAAGTTTTATTTGTTCAGGTTTAGTAATTTTAACATAGTCATCAGTGGACAACAGTTTATGCATGGCATGTATAAAAAAAGTAGTGTCCATCACCATTACTCTCCCACCCTTGTCTCCAGGTCTTATAACTATGTCAACATTATTAATCAAGCTTCTAAGTGCTATATGTTCCAACTTCGTGAGATAGTAAAAAGTTCTGTTCATATGCTGAGCGAATAACTCGTACATGTCTGATGTCCTTCATGGATGCATCTGCAGTCATAACAAATGGGTTGTCCTGTCGTCAGGCAGCCCTTCGGTCGGCCGGATTCCAAAGTCTGGGTCCGGCTTCGGCTGATGTCGCACTTCACCCGACGTCATCTCTGCTGGTCTTCGGGTATAAAGGCATCAGCCGACGCCATTTTCCTCAGTCTTTCTTGCCGCGTGGCGCCCGAAGCAGAAGCTGTTCGCAAGTGCCGGTCGGTCAGATCCAGAGATTACTACTACCGAATACTACTTCGAAGACTTCTAAAAAGCTAAGTACCCCGTTGGGGACTCTTTCTTGCCTCAGCCGATGTCAGAAAAAGTCAATAACTGTTGGGAAACAAATACCTCATAAAGATTTCCACTCTTACTGTCTGCCTTGCTTAGGCCCAGACCACGACGTAGCAGCCTGTTCGGCCTGTGCTTCCTTCAACCGACGAACGCTTAGGCGTCGGTCGGAGTTTGCTGAACAGTTTTTCGGCTCTGATTTTGCGTACATTATGCCGTCGGATCTTCCGACTACCCAAATTGTTAAAAAACGCAAAGAAAAAGACCGACACTCGCGGTCCGCGGTTTCGGCCGAAACCACGGTTAAGCAAGCCGCGAGTGTCTCGGTTTCGGTCGAAACCGAGAATACCGGTCAATCTTCAGCCGAATCCATGACTACTACTGAGGCTGCTGCTACCTTAGTTGAATCGGCCTCAGAAATTTTGCCTACAACTGTGGTTCCTAGTGATTTATCAGACACCATCCCTTTGGATGTCTCTACCCCAGCACGTGGTGTTGCTAGGCCTCCTGCAGCCATGTCTATTAAGGCCTTTGCCAGGGCTAAAGCAGCCAAATCTGCTAAATCAGTGCCTGTTAAGCCCCCTTCAAGTTCACAAATGCTTACTCTGGCAGAAGATTTAATATCCTTAATTAGGGGATCCCAATCTCACCCAGACAGGGCCTCTCAGCCCCCAGAAAAGAGACCTAGAGCAGAGCCCCCCGAGCCAGTGTCCTCTGATGATTCTGCGGATGACTCAGACATTAGAGACCAGCCAGAGGCTCATTTTTCTACTTATGAAGATTCCGATGCTGAAGAATCCATTCCAGCTGCCTCTCCACCAGAGGAATTTTCCTTTGGGGAAACCTTACATGCCATGAGAGAACAATTCCAATGGCAGGGACAAGATTTCTCAGATTCAAGAAAAAGGCTTAGGACTTTTCTGCACTTACCACAACATAGGCCCTTAGCTATACCTCCTGTACTGCCTGTTGTGGATGATGCATTTAATGATGTTTGCACTGCTCCTGATTCTTTACCTCCAGCCCCTGCCAAACCAGATAGATTTTACAGGGTGCCAGACACTCATCACCACCTATACAAGGCCCCTCTTGCAGATCCCGAAACTATATCCCAGGGGCCTAAGGCAGTAGCCTCGACCACAGCAAAAAACCCTATTCCTTCTGAAAGGGAATCCAGGTCCTTAGAGAGATGGGGGAAAAAGTTTACACCTCTGCTACTCTCTCAGCTAGAGCTTTAAACTGTCAGTTTCATATGATTCAATACCAAGAGTTTATGCTTGATCAGTTAACTAAAAAACTGTCCTCTGATGAATCCTTAGATAAGAAATATGTATTAGAAATGGAGAATAACATCCAACAGGTTAGTAACCATTCCTTAAAATGTGGCTATGATGCACTGGAGGCTTCATTTAGATCAGCCATGACTGGCACAGTGATAAGAAGGCATGCATGGTTGAAAGAACAGGTCTTACCGGATCATGTTAAAGCAAAGCTGTTAGATGCTCCTATGGATAAGGCCAGTCTATTTGGTACACCTGCCCAGCAAGTAATGAAGAAAATGGAAGAAAAGGCAAAATCTGTACAAACAGTTAAAGATTTCTTACAGGTTCAGCCCCCAAGGTTTAGCAGGAACTGGCCTGCCAAAAATTGGTCCTTTCCAGACTCCACAAAATCCCAAAGGGGCAGGAATAGACGCTCTAGAGGCAGAAATCAATCCAGAGGAGGTGCCTACAGAGGACGACAGTGGCAAGGCAATAACCGAGGCACAGACACAACCACTGCCACTGCAACAGGACAATCACAGTGACTTGGCTCTGACACCGCCTACCAGGGAGCAAATAGCAGCACCTTTAGGTGGAAAGTTAGCCTTATTTTTGAAAAATTGGCACTATATCACAAAAGACAAGTGGATTTTGCAAACCATAGACCAAGGCTACCGGTTCCACTTCCACACCTTACCAGTAAAAAGAGGAATGCCAAACCTACCTCCAAATAAAAAAATAGAAGCTCTACAGCAGATAGCGAAATTAACAAAGATGAGAGCTGTGGAAAGAGTACCAATAACAGAACAGGGCAAAGGATTCTACTCCAGACTCTTCCTAGTACCAAGAAAAGAGAAAAGTTGGAGACCTATTCTCGACCTGTCCGTCTTAAACACATACATCATTGTCCCAAAATTCAAAATGCTGACCCTACAGCAACTTCTTCCCATGCTGGACAAGGAGTGTTGGCTGGTAACTCTAGATCTCAAGGAGGCATACTTGCACGTCCCCATTCGACCAAATTGCAGAAGATACCTCAGATTTCTTGCAGGATCAGAGCATTATCAATTCTCAGCATTGCCCTTTGGCTTATCTACTGCGCCCAGAGTATTCACAAAATGCCTGGCATCTGTAATCGCTCACTGCAGACTACAGGGAATCCAAATTTATCCATACCTGGACGACTGCCTGTTACAAGCGGACAACAAAAGCAAGCGGACAACAGATTTACAAAGGGTCATTTACTTGCTACAAGCCCTGGGATACACAGTCAATTTACAAAAGTCAAGGCTGATACCATCCCAAACAAGAACATTCTTGGGCGCGGAATTGGACACAGTAAAACAGATGGCATTCCTAACTGCAGAAAAACAAAAAGAACTTCCTCTTTACTTCTTGGCATTAACAAAGCAGAACAAACTAACAGCAAGAAAAGTTCTGCAGGCCTTGGGCTTCATGGCATCATGCATAATCTTGGTCCCACATGCCAGACTGCATATGAGAAAGCTACAGTGGTACCTAAAGAATTTATGGTCTCAGCACAGGCACAGCTTAGAAACAGAAATCCCACTAATCCCATGCCTAAAACAGGAGTTCCTATGGTGGGCTCAAGCATGCCAGTCAAACCCAGGCTTACCCTTCCACAACTTTCGAGCAAGCCAAACCATCACAACGGACGCCTCAGACCTAGGATGGGGGGCGCACATGCTGGACAAATGCATACAAGGATTGTGGACTCAAGACCAGCTGCACCTGCACATAAACCAAAAAGAAATGCTGGCAGTAAAACTGGCAATCCAAAAATTCAGACCATTCCTCAAAGAGGGCCATTTGATGATAAGGACAGACAACACCACAGTCATGTGGTACATCAACAAACAGGGAGGCACTCATTCTTACCCCCTATGCAGAATGACTTTGGACCTTTGGAATCTGGCTCTCAGCTACAACATCCAGTTACAGGCAATATTTGTGCCGGGAAAAAGAGAACACCCTAGCAGACATGTTAAGCAGAACCACCTCGGATGCTCACGAATGGATGCTACACCCGGACATCTTCAAGGCCATCACAAAGAAATGGGGAATGCCACAAATAGATCTATTCGCATCCCCACTCAATCACCAGCTCAAAAAATTCTGCACAAGGACATTCCACCCACTTGCATGGAAGGTGGACTCTCTATCCTTCAGCTGGAAAGGCCTGACAGCATATGCATTTCCACCTCTTCCCTTGATGCACAAGGTACTACTGAAAATCAAAGAGGAACGTCCAAGGATAATCCTGATGGCTCCAAATTGGCCAAGACAACACTGGTACCCATTGCTGAGGAGCATGTCTCGGGAGAGAATGTGGTCAATACCCCTGATGCCTTTGATGTTAACTCAGAACAACTACAACATCATGCATCCAAACCTAAAACCTTGCAACTGACTGCCTGGAACATCACATAGCAGCAACTAACCCAGACCTTTCCCAAAGGGTTAAAGACATTATCCTTGAAGCCCGCAGACCTTCAACAAGAAGGAACTATGCAGGAAAATGGAAAAGGTTTGTCATTTGGAGTACTGAAAGAGGAAAAGATGTGTCGAACATAGATATTGCTAACATTCTGGAGTACTTGGCAGAGCTTCTACATACAGGCCTGTCCTATTCCTCCATCAAGATACATGCATCAGTTATTTCAGCAGAATACAGCTTCGATCCACCTGTCTTTTCGCATCCTCTACTCAGGCAGTTCCTCAGAGGGATCAAGAATGTAAAACCTCCTAGGAAACCACCATTACCAGCATGGGACTTGAACTTTGTGCTAGAAAAGTTGACACTCCCTCCGTTTGAACCAGCAGCTACAGCAGATCTGCAACACCTGTCATGGAAAACTGCTTTCCTGCTGGCAATTACCTCAGCAAGGAGGGTTTCGGAACTACAGGCCTTAATGGCAGTGCAACCCTTCCTAATCTTCCATCAAGATAGGGTGTCCATGAGAACTAATCCTACATTTATGCCTAAGGTGGTATCCAGAGTGTCTTTAAACCAGGCAATCCACCTACCTACCTTCTTTCCCAATCCACAGAACAGGGGGGAAAAACTGCTGCATACCTTGGATGTACATAGGCAGTTACGCTACTACCTGGTCAGAACCAAAAGTAACAGAAAAACTGACCAGCTTTTAGTAGCCTATGCAACAGGAAGGGAAGGAAAAGCAATTTCCAAACAGACAATCTCCAAATGGATAGGAAATTGCATAAGATTCTGTTACTCCTACCATGGAAAACCAATTCCACAGAACATAAGACCTCATTCTACAAGGGCTACAGCCACTACCACAGCTTTCTTACGAGGAGTGGCAACCAAGGACATTATTGAGGCGGCTACTTGGACCTCCGTGCATACATTTGCCAAGCATTATAATTTACCTCTATACTCAAGATCCCGAGCAGGGTTTGCCACTGCTGTACTGCAAGGGATCCTAACTACACCATAATTTTTCTTCCTCCACCCCTAGTTTGGCTATGGTATTCTACCCATTTGTTATGACTGCAGATGCATCCATGAAGGACATAGTACAGTTTTGTACCTACCATAAATGTAGATGTCCGAACTGGATAGCATCTGCAGTCAGGATTACCCACCCTCCTTCCCCTCTGTGGTACTCCTAGGGTATTTACCCTCCTAATAGCTAGCTGGGGGGAGTCTCTTATGGTGTATTTGTTTGTATATATGTACATACATGCTTATTTTTTGTGTTTGCCTTCTACTTTTTTGGAAACATTGGCATTTATCCAAAATTAACCTTCCAAGAGGGCAACTGGCATCTGGGGCAAGAAACACTGAGGAAAATGGCGTCGGCTGATGCCTTTATACCCGAAGACCAGCAGAGATGACGTCGGGTGAAGTGCGACATCAGCCGAAGCCGGACCCAGACTTTGGAATCCGGCCGACCGAAGGGCTGCCTGACGACAGGACAACCCATTTGTTATGACTGCAAATGCTATCCAGTTCGGACATCTACATTTATGGTAGGTACAAAACTGTACTTTTCTACTGCATGTTCAAAAGTTCTGACCACTTCATTACTGTATGGCATAAATGTGCTATGTCTTTTAAAAATAGAGTTTGTAAAATCAACATTAAAAGGTATAGTCTTTAAATTTTAAAGTTAGAGCAAAATATTTAAATTCAGGTACTATGGTAGAAATGTCCACAGTTTGTGAAGGTGTAAAAGTAAGCCCTTTGCTTAAGACTGACAGTTCCTGCTCAGTTAAAACAGTACTTGAGAGATTAAAAACTATGTTCAGATCCACATTTGGCTTTATGTGCGGTGTCTGTTTCCTGTCCACATTTGCTTGGTGTAGTACTGTCTCTCGGAGGGCTTTGAGGTGGTAGTGGAGTGAGTTTGCCTGATATTTAAAAATAAATAAATTAATAAATAAATGATGTTGGTCTATTGTAGGCTGTTGTGAATCACATGTATTCCTTGTAACAGGAAGAGGAGGCGTTCCAGACTGTGTAGTGGCTCTGGTATTCAAGGATGCTACTGTTACATATGTAAGAGGCATACACCGGTTGGTGCCATATTTAGATAGTAAGTTTTATGCTTGTGTACTTGAAATTTACTTGTGGATATTAAAAGGATTTTGAAGTACATTTATTCCATGCTGGTTACCAGTGCTTTCTTATTTCTTATTGAATACAGTTGGTGTGTTACTGGATTTACGTATGTGCTAGTTATCATCCCACAAAGCTTCCACTAGGAAACTTTACAGAAGTAAATGAAAAAGATTTGTCTCTTGTGTGCTGCAAAAGGATCTAGATCTGTTTTCAGCACCGGTACCTAATTTTTTTGATTTTTAGCTGCAATTTTCAATGAAGGTGCTAGCTGTTCTACTGTGAAAGTGCAACTAGTTGCCATTTCCAATTTTCATATAGGAATAAATAACCCATCTTTTGCATCCTCCAAATTGTATAAAGCCTTTCTAAGGGGAAACTTTCCAATTAGACCCCCCCCCCCATTAAAAGATCCCACTCCTACTTAGGATTTGGCATTGTTTTACAATCTTTAACACAGTCCCCGTTTGAACTATCAGTGAAGTGTGGACTAAACTTCTTCACTTGGAAAACTATCTTTTTAGTGGCCATTCTCTTTGCTAGAAGAGTGTCAGAATCACAGGTTTTGTCATCCAAATCTCTTTATTTGATTTTTCATAAGGGTATAATATCCTTACTGACCAGTCCTTCCTTTCTTCCTAAGGTGGTGCCAGAATCCAATGTTAATCAAACTATCAGCTGTCCGGTCTTTCCAAATTTTTCAAAGGATAGTATATGTTGCACCTTTTGGATGTTTCAGAGAGTTACGGTTTTGTTTACATAGAACCAGAAATTTGAGGAAATTAGAACAATTATTTGTATGTTTTTCAGAATCAAAATTAGGCAAACCAGTTTCTAAAATAATTTTAGTTAAATGGTTAACTGACTTTATTACCGTTGTTTATGAAAAATTGGGCTTATCTTTACCAAAACCACCAAAATCACATGCTACCAGGTCTATGGCAACTTCTGCATTTTCATCCAGATCTTCATAGGATGGTATATGTGCAGCCACAACTTGGGTTAATCCTCATACCTTTTATTGCTCATTACAAATTGGATCTGGTCTCTAGGTGAAGAGCAGCCTTTGGCTTAGTGGTACTCAGGAATATCCTTCTGTAGAGTCTTTCTTGGATTTAGGTGGCTATTGACTGTGTCCCAAGAGTTGAGGAATGAATGAAATTGACATCAAATAAAGTTACGTACTCACCATAATGTTCCAGCTGTGTTGTCCCTTTTCATTCATCCTCAACTACCCTCCCACCAAACCCCCTCCTTGTTTGACTGTTGGAAGGATTGAAAGATGCTGAGCAACTACTGTTTCTTTGAGTCCCAGATTCTGTTATTTTGTCATTTCCTACTGCTCTGCAGGTATAAGGAGCAGCAAACAAGATCTGAGGTATGTTAGGTTACTAGGGCATTATAGGTAAGGGAGTAGCTAGAGAGTTTAAGTGTTCCATGAGCTGGAAGAAGTGGCAGAGTTAGATCAGGGGGTCATATCCAAACTAAACAGTTGAATGAAAATGGACAACACAGATGGAAAGTTATGGTGAGAACATAACTTTTTTACTCTTATGGTTTAGGTGAGGTGAGATGGCTTGTGTAGACCAGTTATCCACAAGTTAATATGCTAATTCTGACTTGCAGCACATCCTAGCATCAGCCTCACCATCTGAGCACTTCACGTTTGGGGAAACACTCCCCAAAAGGAGAGAGGATTTCCAGTGAGAAGCTAAGGATTATCCTCTGTCTAAGAAGAGGGAAAGAAAATTCTTTAAGCTCTCTGAGCATAAAGATCTTGCCATTCCTCCGGTTGTAAAAGTAGTGGATGTTATAGACTTATCGGTGCAGCCTGACTCCCAACCGTCTGCTCCTAGGAAGCCAGACTGTTTCTGTAGAATACTGGATTCTCTGGAGCACCTTTTTTTTAGAAATCCTACTGCTGATCCTGAAGTGGTGACTCCAGGTATTAAGGGAGCTAAAGGTAGCATTTCTAGGAACCCTTTGCCAAATAAGGATGGAAGGACCCTGAAACGATCTAGAAAAAAGTTGTATACTTCTGCCACACTAGCTATGAGAGCTCTGAATTGCCAGTTCCATATGGTGAAATACCAGAAAACTCTTCTGGACTATTTGAAAGAAAAACTGGTGGGGTTGGAAGGCATAGCTCTCTCCAAAGAATTGCTGGACGTCTGTAACTGTATCTTTTATGTTGTAAAGCATTCTTTGCATTCTGGCTGTGATGCTTTTGATGCATCAAGCAAGGTGGATGCCTCAAGGTCCGTTATCCGTCAACATGCCTGGTTAAGGGATCTGTCCGTTCCATACTATGGTTAAGTGTGAGATTCTAGATGCTCCTCTAGATAAGGACTTTTTGTTTGGACCCAAATTGTAGCTAAATCTATGCAGACTGTCAAGGTTCAACCACTCGAGTTTAGCATAAAATTATCCCACTAAGTCCTGGTCCTTTCCTCCCTCTCAGCACAGAGAAAAAGGGAAAAGGGTCAGAAGGAATAGAACACAGAGGCAACATAGAAGATGGCAGTCGGAACCTACTGCAAGGCCTTGTGGACCTCGACCCCAGGGGCCCAACAGGGAGCAACCATGACTCAGTTCTTCCCTGTGCCTTCTCCCTCAAGTCCCACCCTGACCACCTTCACCATCCTTCCTCCAAACCCATCAATTCTTACGAAACTGGGGGGAGGTTCTCTTTTACAACAAACGAGTTAAGAATTACCCAAGACAAATGGGTGCCAAACATCATCTCTTGCTTGTCTTCCAAAGCCTGCAGGCTTTTCTGCTGTCCATCCAAACAAAGAAAAAGAAGCTCTGATCCCAGTAGGTCTGCTTTTATAGCAAGGCTGTGTTTAGAAGAGGTACCCTTCCAGGAAAGCTGAAGTGGATACTCTTCAAGACCCTTCATTGTTTCAGGAAAGGAGGGAACTCTGAGACCCATACCAGACGTGTCAAGATTAAACATATTTATTCTGATACTTGTGTTCAGAATGCTTACATTACAAAAGCTCCTGGCTGAGCTTTCTCCTTGGACTTGCATGGTGTCCTTGGATCTGAATGATGCTTACCTTTATATTCCCATTGTGAATTCTCACAAGAAGCATTTATGTTTCAAAGCAGGTGGATTTATCAATTCTGCAGTGTCAATGTGGCTTATCTGCTGCTCCCAGATTATTCACTAAATACCCGGATCCAGTAATAGCACATTGCAGGACCAAGGGCATTCAAATCTTCCCTTACCTGAACCACTTGCCTGTTCCAAGGAGATTCTGAGAAGGAGATCATTTCTGTTCTGTGTTTAGCTATGACAATTTTCTCTACCCTGTGTTACATGCTAAGTGTAAAATCCAATCTTTCTCTATCCAGAAAACCTGTTTTTCTAGGGGCTTTGCTTGTACACAGGCCACCTTCAAAGGGCTTTCCTTCTAGAGGAATGGTCATTTTCCTGACAAACTACTACCATTCTCTCCCCCATACAGTAATTACAGCACTGGGGGTATTCAGACTTATGTGATGCATGGTCTCCTGTATTCTCTTGATCCTCCTAGCTGGCCTTCACATGAGAAAGATCCTGTGGTTTCTAAAAAAATGTTTGGAACCAACACGGCCAGTATCTTTTTATAAAAAAAAAAAAACAAAAAAAAAACTCTTACCTTTTGAAAATGGAACTCAAGTGATGGATCTTTGCTTGTAACCAAAACTTAGTGGTACCATTCATGGCCCCTCATTCAAGTCGGACTCTTAGACTTTGCTTGGGGAGCACATCCCAACAGCCTCCAGGCTTGAGGGGAATAGGAGCAAAGTTTTTTTTACAAAAAAAAAAAAAAAAAAAAAAAAAAAAAATCACTCACACTTACCAATCATTTCATTTGGATTTATATTCTCAAGGGCATCCTAACTTTTAAGGAGCTGCGGAAACCAGGGACTTTAACACCACTGTGATGTACATAATTAAGCAAGGGTACACTCACTCCTATCCTCTGTGTCGATGACCATGTCTTTGTGAGACACAGCCCGAGCATTGGGCCTACACCTTTAGCCCAATACCTGCCAGGGGAAACAGTTCTGTAGCAGTTTGCCTCAGCATGTCAGAAGTGAACTCTCACCATTGGACCTTGAACAAAAATATATTCAGTCTCCTATGCCTATCTTGGGTTGTTCTAGAAATAGACCTTTTTGCTTAAGACCAAAACAGTTGACAGAAACAAATTCTGCTCTGGTCTGGAGGACTGATGGTCTCTTTCTTTCCATGGACAGATTTGTTTCTCTATTTCCCTTGTATTTATCTCATCCCTAGGGTATCCGTGAAAATCGGGGAGAAAGGGTCAAGTGTGATACTGATAGTACCATTAGCCAAGTGGATCTTCCAACTTGAAAGAGGGATTACGTAATACACCATAGTCTCGGCACTTTGAGTTGGACAGCTTAAGTCACAAAACGACTCCGAAGGACTTCCTAGACAGTGATGCACTAGACATCTTAAAATAAGCCAAAAAAAAAAAAAAAAAAAAACTTGTACCAGAAAGTCATATTTCAAAATTGAAGAGGTTTTTAATTTGGTGGCAGCAGCAGAATCAGTCTCTCCAGGCTCAGCAGATGTCAGCCTTGTTCTCGCCTACCTTTGTCTTGCTAATCTGTTAAAATTCTTTTTTCAACCATCTCTGCCTGCCTCCCCAGGCAGTCTCCTCTTTTCTCCAAACCCGTTATGAAACTATTCCGTAAGGGTATTATCCACCTGAGGCCTCCCAGAAGAGTTCCTTCTCTCTTAGCTCAATTTTGCATTGGAAAAGCTTACTCTGCCTCCATTTGAATCTGCAGCAAAAGCTGACATTAGATTTCTGTCTTGGAAATGGCCTTTTTAGTGTCTGTCACATCTGCTAGTTGGGTTTCTGAACTGCAAGCCCCTCATGTGCACTGAAGTTTTTCTTATTTTTCTCCAGGACAGAGCTACCCTATAAGACTAATCCTCTTTCATGCCCAGTGGTGGTCTTTGAACTTTTTCTGTATCAGTCTGTTCATGTGCCTGCCTTCTTCCCTCATCCTCATAATAGAGAAGAAAGTGCCCTACATTTACTTGATGATCATAGAACTGTGATACTATCTGGACAGGACCAAGGCAGTTAGAATGTTCAACCACCTTTTTGTAGCCTTCACTAGTAACAAGCTAGGAAATCCTATCAGCAAACAATCCTTTTCTAAGTGGATTTCCAGCTGTACATCCTTTTGTTGCCAGCATCATGGAAAGGGAATTACACAACAGATTAAATCACATTTTACCATGGCTACTGCTACTACTAGTGCATTTCTTAGAGGGATTACCACCAAGGAAGTTTCAGAAGCTGCTACTTGGCCCTTTGTCCACACTTTTACCAAACATTATAACCTTTTTAATTTTCTCCAAATCAAGGGCTGGATTTGTTTTTGCAGTCTTTCAGAGCATTCTAGCTTCTGCTTGAGCCTTTTCCTTTTCCAGCCTTCCTCTTTCATCTTTGGAATTTATATGTAGTAATTACTGCAGCAGTGAAACATGACTAACGTAGTATAGTTGATCTGATGTTATTTTCATTCATCCATCAACGAATAGGTTTGGATTCAACTTGGTCATCTTTTATAGGTTCTAGGATCCAACTTTCAAGCTCCTCCCCTGCCAGTAATGCCCCTGACTACTGCAATACAGATCTTGTTTGCTGCTCTTCAGGTTCGGATGGGAGTGTGATCTCTCGAGCTCTAGGGGTTATTTGAGTGTATTATCTCCCTTATTCTCTGATACCAAAGTTTTTTTTCTTGGTAATCTTTTCTGTCATAGTTGGTAGCCTTTCCTAATATCTCTACCTCACTTGCAGGTATTCTGTTAAATACCATTGTTGGTATTTCCTACTCTTTTGTCTCTCCCTTTATAGTTAAAAAAAATAGTAGTAGTAAAAGTAGTACTAGCTTATTTTCTATAAAACTTAAAATAGATATGTTCTGATTGTGATTGTTGTGTGCCCTTTTTCTTTCAGTATGGCAGAGAAGCTGGCCGGTTTGAAGAAAATAACTTCCTGTGTGCATACTATTCCCAACTCTGCCCACAGGGAGTGCATTTATTGCTTACGCCTGTTACATTTAGACAATCCCTGTTCCATTTGTGTGGCCTTTAACTCAAGGGGCATTAGTGACAGTTGAAATTAACTTGTTCTCAAGGGTTTATTACCAACATATGTTCCTTCTTCAGATATCTCTGTCAGGAGCTCAAATCCCCTTGCAAAAATCAAAGGAGCCCAGGGAACACTGTAAACCCTCTCCTGTTTAGTCTCCAAAGACTGCTGTTCGTCAGTGCTACCGAATAATGTTCCTAAGGCCTTGCATCTTAAGCCTTCAGATCCGATACTCATTATGTCTTCATCCCCTTGGCCCCATAGTTCAAGGTGATCTCCTGAGCCAGTGTCAGCCAGATTGAGGTCTCCCTTTCTGCAGGAGACACCCAAAAAGTATTCTAGGCCACCCTGCACACCCTCCTCTGTTAGGTCATCCCAAAGTCTGTCTAAGCTGGGGATGGGTAGGACGATGAGTGTTCCTCAGAACACAGATCTAGATGGGGGTCTTGCTGGCTCCTTCTCCCATCGGATCTGTGAGCCTTAAGCCATCCTTTCAGCCTGTTGTTGTTGTTCCTTCTCCTATCAGGCCTTCAGTTTCAGAGCTCTCTGATCAGATAGCCCTGAGAGCCGAGTTGCAGGATCTGAAGATTCTTCTGTCTTCCACTCCTGCAACATCCCTGATCCAATCGGCTCCTACACCCTTGGAGTGCGATGGTTCTCAGATCTGAGGGATTGACTTCAACTTTAATTCCAAAGCTTTCAGAGTTGTCACTTCCCCTTGGGGCTTCAGAGCTGGACAGCTTGGTTCCAACTCCCATCTTCGGAGTGGAGGGTCCGGAAAGGTGTGGGATTGTCTGTTCCAAGAGTTTTCACTCCCAAGCGCATTGTCCTCTGGTTCTTCTGCCAAACTAGTGGAGAGGGCTTTCTCTCCCTGAGAGTAGTCTTGACTTTTCCACTGTCTGAACCCCCCCCCCCCCCGGATCCTGTGAATCCGCTCATCCTACCTCTCAGGAACAATCAAGCCCGTATGAGCTTCCAGCCAGTTCCCACCTGGGAACTCCCCACCTCTACTCATACTCGCTAGAATACCCCACTGAGGAGGTCCCTCAAAAAAAAAGTTTTGCAAAAGGAGGCAGATTCCCCACAGGAGTCTCTCAAGGACGACACCGATTTTGATGAAGGGGAAGGGTTCCCCGATCTCCACTTGTGGATGTCTCCTTTAGAGACATCCTAGAGATCCTTCTCCAGAAAGGTGGTTGGTCTTCCCAAACCCCTTCCCAGGAGGAATCTGTGTTCTTGGAAGCTTTTGGGTCTGGGCAGTCTGTGTCTTGGGTTACCCTCTGCGAATGAGTTTATAGACCTGTCTGCTGCAGGGCATGGAAAGAACCAGACTCCATGGAACCAATTCCCAAACGAGGGAATAAGATTTTGAGCGCCCCTGCTTGACAGACAATACTGGTCTAAATTGATTCCTGTAGATGCTGTCATTGTTGTGGCAGCCACCAAAAAGGAGCTGGCTGAACAAAGCTCCACTGTCCATTCCCGTAACAGAGAGTCTAGGGCATTGGACAGATTTGGGAAGCGAGTGTATATGTCAGCAACATTTGCCCTTAGATCCCTGAACTGCTTGGCACATTTTGCCAGATTACAGAGGAACTTGGTAAAGGAACTGTCTAATTCTGCCCCAGGGTCCATGTCTACAGAGGCACAGTAGTCCTTTTCCTCATGACTGGCCACTCTACAATCTATTACAAATGTATCCATGAGGTTAATCTTGCATGCAGCACAAGGCACCTTGAGGGCAGCCGCAGGGAAAGATGGCCTGGATGCAGTTCTATAGTTTTGTGGAACCCTTCAAGGCGTTATTCATCAGTGCTCCTTTTGATGTGTCATCTATGTTTGGGCCAGCCATTACAGACTCTCTCTCCTGCATTGAAAAAGATGGAATGACCTTGTCTGCTGTTGGAATCTGTTTTTCTACCCAGCATAGACCTTTTTCTTTGAATTAACACGGGGGAGAAGATTTGGTTCTAGAAATCACAATGTCCTTTTCAGGAATCACGCAGGGATTTTTCCCCCAGAGGCAGAGGGGAACACAACTACAATGGTAGATGTTGCCCACAAGGCAGAGGGGGTCTGCAGAACCAAGGATCTTGAGATTCCTTCTCGGACAGATCCTTGGAGCGCTCCTGAAAGGTTGCCTGGCTGTTCCTCTCTGGAGGCAGCTGGGGGTGTTCATCCTTGCACCAAAAAGCCTGGCTAGCCATCACAAAAGACTTTTGGGTGCAAAGTTCATATCCAGAGGGTATGTCATTTTTTTTTTTTTTTTTTTTAAATTATACAAATTCCTGTATATATAAAAAAAAAGGTTAAAAGTCTCCGCGATGTTCCTCCCAATCCCAGGGAGTTTGCAGTTCAAGAGATCTAAAAGTTGCTAGACAAGAGTCATCCAATATTTTCCCCACGACCAAGCAGGAGCCCAAATTTACTCAAGGTTCTTTTTAGTGCCAAAAAAAAGACAGGGGACCTGAGACCAATCATGGATCCTGATTATCTAAATCAGTTTGTAAATAATTCTAAATTCTGTGTGGTCACAATTCCGTCCATTCTACCTTAAGAGTGTTTCGTTACTTAGACAACTATCTCCTTACCACACTGACCAGGCATCTGCTTGTTAAAGCCGGAGATTATTTACTTCAGCTACTTCACTCACTGGGAATCAATATAAACATGGACAGATTGCAACATCAACCAATTGCAAGTGTTGGATTTTATAGGGGCTTGTTTAGACACCGTGAGTTCTGTAGCTCTTCTGCCTCAAAACAACGTTCTTACATTGAAGATGCACATCAGACCGATTCTTTCTCTTCCTTCTCCCCTGCAAAAGTGGTCCTCAAAGCTTTAGGGCTGATGGCTACCGCAATTACTTTAATTCCCACTGCTCTTCTCCACATGAGAATTCTTCATTGGACCCTAGCAGTGCAATATTCCTTTCATAAACACCACTTGTGACATCTGATAAAACTGTCTCAGGCCTGCAGAAATTCGTTTTTCTTTGGTGGATTCACTCTGAGGAGATCGGTCATGGACGTCAGTTTCCTTCCTCCCCCGAATGCCATGTTGTCTATGGATGCCTCCCAGTTGGGGTGGAGGGGGGGGGCATTACTTGGGACAGACTGTTCAAGGCACGTGATCCCCACAGGAGACCAGTTTGCATATCGGTGTCCTAGAGATGAATGTGCTGCTTCTAGCATTGCAGGCCTTTTCAGAGCTCTCTCTCTCTCTTTGAGGAATATTGCAATACAAAGGAACAACATGTCAGTAATCTGGTGTATCAACAAACCAGGGAAACCAGATCCTACCCCTTTGTCGAGAAGCGGTGAGAGTGTGGCAGTGGGCAATCTCATCCAACCGTTCTTGTAGTGACGCAAGTACTGGGGAAATCCAGCATTCTGGCAGACAGACTCAGCAGAATCATCCTTGTGCCTTGCAGGTGGCCTTGCAGTCAGTGGCAAATATGATCTTCCACAAATGGTCAACTTAGTTACGACGTATTTGCTTCTCACCTCAATAAATGCAGCAGGTTCTTGGCAATTATCTTACCTCAGGGACAGTTGTCGAGAGATGCTGAAGTCCATGTTTGATCCTCTGGTGTCCTTTATGCTTATCCTCACCTGCCTGTCATCCCACAAGTTTCTTTGGAAAGCACTTCAGTTGAAGTGCATGGTAATCGTCATTGCTCCCTTCTGGGTTCGACAGGGGTGGTTTCCCCTTCCTTTTGCCTCACCTGGGACATCTTGTATGCTGGATCTCAATCCAAACCTCCTGTCTCACCAGTCAGGGCAAATTCACCTGAACACTGCAGGCCTCAAATTGACTGCATGGTTTCTGCAATTCCAGTGATGGCTAGACATTCCAGGCTTTCCTCCCCAGTTTGAAAAAAATCCTAGTCTCCTCTAATAAACCTTTGACTAGGAAGAGTTACAAACGTAAATGGAAACTGTTGTCTTTTTTGGCTCATCAGAGAAAGTTAGATGTTCTTAGTGTTTCACTGTTGCAATCATCACACTTGGGTTATCCTAACACAACACGAGTTGTGTTATCATTCAGTTTGAAGAATCACACTTGGGTTATCCGCCTGCAGGTAGCCCTCAGTCGGCCCAAATACCAGAGACTTAGTATTTCTGTGTCGGATGCTGTCACTCCAGGACTGACATCAGGTCGTCGGGGGTATAAAAACAGGCAGCCAGCGCCATTACATCAGTCATTCTTTGCCGAGGAGCCCGAAGCAGAAGCAGTTTGCAAGTGCCGGTCGGCCACTACCTTTATTTTCATTTATGAGTTGAATAATCCTGAAGTCTTCTAAAGCTAAGTACCCTGTTGGGGATCCTTTTTTTCTTGCTCTAACCGAGGTCAGAAAAAGTTAACAATTGTCTTGCCTGTGGAAAGCAAATACGTCACAGAGATTTTCACTCTTACTGTTTCACCTGTTTAGGCCCAGACCACGACGTATCTTGCTGTCAGTTTTGTGCCTTGTTTAACGCCCGAACCATTCGTCGTCGGGCTCTTTGTCGCTAAATTCTTTCGCTGTCGATCTCCGTATTCTGAAATGGCTTCTGTAAGGTATCCGACTACCGATATTCTGAAAAAAAACATAAGGATAAAGACAGAGACAGACTGCATAGGTCCAAAGCTGCCGATGCTTCTGTTAAGCTAGTCGCCAGTCCGCCGGTACCTTTGCAGCCCCTGATGCCTGCTTTAATGGGTTCGCAGGCCTCTACTGAGACCCATCCAGAGTCCAGTATGCAGCGAGTCTCTTCTTCGACTTTGGAACCTGCAGATGTCCCTACCTTGGATGGGTGTGGAGCTGCTGTGCAGACACTGGCTTCTGAGGCAGTTGTTCTTCGTGTTTCACTGTTGCAGTCATCACATTTGGGTTATCTGCTTGCAGTAGCCCTCAGTCGGCTTGATTAACAAAGTCTTGAGTCCTGCGTCGGTTGTGCTCTCTTCTTCTGTGATGTCAGGTCGTCAGGGGTATAAAACATGTAACTGACACCATTACATCAGTCTTTCTTGCTGTACTGTGCCAGAAGCAGAAGCAGTTCGCAAGTGCCGGTCGGCCGAGACTGAAATTTTCGTTTTAGTGTTTCCGAGCCAAAGTCTTCAACTAAAAGCTAAGAACCCCATTGGGGAAAGTTTTTTTTTTCTTGCTCTAAACCGATGTCAGTAAAAGTAAGTAATTACATTTCTTGTGGAAAGCAAATACCTCATAAAGATTTTAATTCGTACTGTGTTCCTTGCCTAGGCCCTGACCACGATGTACCTCGCAGTCGGTTTTGTGCCTTATTTAAACCACGAACTATCCATCGTCTGTATATTTTCACTTGTAAATATTTTGGTGCTCAGTTCAATTATCCCGATATGTCTTCGGTAAGCCACAAGACTACCGACATTACGAAAAAACGCAAAGATAAAGACCATGTCCAAAGCTGCCGATGATGCTTCTCCTAAGCCAGTCGCCAGTTCGCCGGTACTCAGCGAGGTGCTTTTGCAGCCCCTGGTACCTGCTACTTCAGATTCGCAGGCCTCTGCTGAGACCCATTCAGAGTCCGGTATACCGCGAGATGCTTCAACTGTAGAACCTGCGGATGTCTCTACCTTGGATGGGTGTGGAGCTGCTGTGCAGACACTGGCTTCTGAGGCAGTTGTTCTTCGTGTTTCACTGTTGCAGTCATCACATTTGGGTTATCTGCTTGCAGTAGCCCTCAGTCGGCTTGATTAACAAAGTCTTGAGTCCTGCGTCGGTTGTGCTCTCTTCTTCCGTGATGTCAGGTCGTCAGGGGTATAAAACATGTAACCGACACCATTACATCAGTCTTTCTTGCTGTACTGTGCCAGAAGCAGAAGCAGTTCGCAAGTGCCGGTCGGCCGAGACTGAAATTTTCGTTTTAGTGTTTCCGAGCCAAAGTCTTCAACTAAAAGCTAAGAACCCCATTGGGGAAAGTTTTTTTTTTCTTGCTCTAAACCGATGTCAGTAAAAGTAAGTAATTGCATTTCTTGTGGAAAGCAAATACCTCATAAAGATTTTAATTCGTACTGTGTTCCTTGCCTAGGCCCTGACCACGATGTACCTCGCAGTCGGTTTTGTGCCTTATTTAAACCACGAACTATCCATCGTCTGTATATTTTCACTTGTAAATATTTTGGTGCTCAGTTCAATTATCCTGATATGTCTTCGGTAAGCCACAAGACTACCGACATTACGAAAAAACGCAAAGATAAAGACCATGTCCAAAGCTGCCGATGATGCTTCTCCTAAGCCAGTCGCCAGTTCGCCGGTACTCAGCAAGGTGCTTTTGCAGCCCCTGGTACCCGCTACTTCAGATTCGCAGGCCTCTGCTGAGACCCATTCAGAGTCCGGTATACCGCGAGATGCTTCAACTGTAGAACCTGCGTATGTCTCTACCTTGGATGGGTCCGGAGCCACTGTGCTGGCACCGGCTTCTGAGGGTGTATTCAGGCCTACTGACTTGCGTATTAAACTGATGACATCTTCTTCTTCAAGGCCTAAAACTCGAACCATGCCTAGAAAACTGACGCCCAGACCGCATGGCCAGGCCTCTACGCCTAAGAAACAAATGAGAAGAATGGCTGAAGACCTTATTACTTTAATCAGGGGAAGCCAACCTTCCCCCTCTGAGACCTAGGACTGAGTTTGCTTATGATACTTCTGACCAGGATTCTGAATTTCCTGTTTCCTCTGATGACCAGGATTTACCCTTGTCTACCTATGAGGATTCTGATGCTGAGGACTCTATTCCTGTTGTATCCCCCCCTCCAGAGGATTTCTCTTTTGGTGAAACCTTGCATACTCTCAGGGAGTATTTTCGTTGGGAAAGTCAGGATTTCTCTGATTCTAAAAAGAGGCTTAGGGATTTCTTACTCCTGCCCCAGCACAGGCTTTTAGCCATACGTCCTGTACTAGACATTGTTGATGATGCCTTTTCGGCATCTGGCATGGCCCCTGACTCTTTACCCACTGCACCCAGAAAACCTGATAGATATTGCAGGGTCCCAGACTCTCTCAAGTTCCTTTTCAAAAATCCTACTGCGGATCCTGCGACCATTTCACAGGGACCCAAGGGCATTAAAGCTACTGCTGCCAAAAATCCTACCCCCTCTGATAGAGACTCCAGGACGCTGGATAGATGGGGTAAGAAGGTATACACTTCTGCAACTTTGGCCATTAGGGCCTTAAACTGCCAGTTTCATCTGTTAAAGTATCAGCAGCATATTATTGGATTGCTTAAACAGAAAATTATGTTGATTCCTGATTGTGCTGAAAATAAGGATTTACAGGATTTGCTGCATTCAGGTGAACAAGTTGGAAAACATACTTTGCAATGTGGTTTTGATTCACTAGAGGCATCTTTCAGGGCTGCTGTCACTGGATCTTTACTTAAAGGCATGCTTGGCTTAAGGAGCTATCCTTGTCAGATCATGTTAAAGCAAAATTACTAGATGCCCTCTTAAATCAGAACTGCCTGTTTGGCAACAAGGCAGAAGAAGTTCTTAAAAAGATGGAGGAAAAAGCAAAATCTATGCATACTGGCAAAGATTTCTTACAAGTACAACCTCCAAGGTTTAGTAGGCATTGGCCTTCCAGGAATTGGTCCTTTCCTGCCTCTTCCAGACCTTCTCAGTCCAAACCCAGATCCAGCAGAGCACCCAGGCTTCAGTCCCCGGGTATGCACAGGACTAAGCAGTGGGGGGCCTCCACTTCCAAATCTGGGAGTAATAAAACTCCCCTTATGGTAAACTGTTTCAGTTACTTCTTTTTAAAACTTCCAAGCACTTCTCAACTGACCGCCCCTTTGGGTGGAAAGATTGCTCTTTATGCAAATAACTGGGAACTCATTATCCAGGACAAATGGGTTTTAAATATAGTGTCCCAAAGATACAGATTTCACTTCCACAAGTTACCAATACCAAGTGGGTGGCCAGATCTACCCCCAAATCAGTGGGCAGAGGCGCAAAAGCAAGTACTTTCTCTCCTAAGCATGGGGGCTATTCAGTTGGTACCAGAAGAGGAAAAGGGTCAAGGTTTCTTCTCCAGACTTTTCCTGGTACCCAGAAAAGACAATTCATGGTGTCCTATCCTGGACCTGTCTACTCTAAACACCTTTTTGGTGATTCCAAAATTCAAGATGCTGACTCTTCACAAGTCGCTTCCTATGCTAGGCAAAGATGCCTGGTTGGCAACACTAGATTTAAAGGAAGCATACCTGCACATCCCAATCAGGGAATCTTGCAGAAGATACCTACACTTCAAAGCATGCTACAAGCACTATCAGATGTTCTTCGTGTTTCACTGTTGCAGTCATTACATTTGGTAATCTACGGGTAGGTTGCCCTCAGTTGGCCTGAATAACAAAGTCTTGGGTCCTGCGTCGGTTGCTGTCTCCTCTTCCATGACGTCAGGGGTGTAAAACATGCAGCCGACGCCATTTTAATCAGTCTTTCTTGCCGCACGGTGTCTGAAGCAGAAGCAGTTCACAAGTGCCGGTTGGCCGACTCTTGAAATTTTCGTATTCGAGTTTCAGAACCGAAGTTTTCAAATTAAAGCTAAGTACCCTGTTGGGGAAACTCTTTCTTGCTCCTTTCCGATGTCAGTAAAAGTTAATAATTGCATTACTTGTGGGAAGCAAATAGCTCATAAGGATTTTCATGTGTACTGTATTCCTTGCTTAGGCCCTGATCACAACGTGCCTTACTGTCGGTTTTGTGCTAAATTTAACCAACGCACAATTAAGCGTTGGTATATTTTTGCTTCTAAATACTTTGGTTCAAGATTTGACTACCCTGAAATGTCGTCTGTTAGCAATCCAACTACCAGAGTTCATAAAAAATCGCAAGGAAAAAGAGACAGACCGTCGAGGTTAAAAACAGACTGAGCTTCTCTTAAGCCAGTCGCCAGTTTGCCGGTACTCAATAAGGTGCTTTCGCAGCCCCTGATACCCGCTACTTTTGAGTTGCAGGCCTCTACCGAGACCCATTCGGAGTCCGGTATGCAGCGAGATTTGCAAAGTATTGAACCTGTGGATGTCTCTCACTTGGATGGGTCCGGAGCCGCTGAGCAGGCACCGGTTTCTGAGGATGTTTTCAGGCCTCAACATTTTTACATTAAACTGATGCCAGCAACAAAAACAAAAACCGACGCATGAGCCACGTGCTCAGGCTCCTGTGCCTACAAAACAGATGATCAAAATGGCTGAGGATTTAATTACCTTGATCAGGGGTTCCCAACCTCCCCCTGCTAAGAGGCCTAGGCAAGGCACTGACTATGAATCTTCAGATCAGGTTTCCATTTCTTCTGATTCCTCTTCTGATCAGGAATTTTCTATTCCACCCTATGAGGATTCTGATGCAGAGGAATCCATCCCATCTGCATCTCCTCCTGAGGATTACTCTTTTGGAGATACTTTGCATACTTTAAGGGAACATTTTCACTGGGAGAGTCAGGACTTCTCTGAATCAAAAAAAGAGGCTTAGGGATTTCCTGCTTCTTCCTCAACATAGGCCTTTGGCAATACCACCTGTATTAGACATTGTTGATGTATTTTCGGAATCTAGCATGACTGCTGATTCCCTGCCTCCGGCTCCTAGTAAGCCAGACAGATATTACAGGGTTCCTGACTCCCACAAATTTCTTTCCAAAAATCCTGCTGCTGATCCTGAGACTATTTCTCAGGGTCCCAAGGGTGTTAAGGCTTCTACAGCCAAATATCTTCTCATTGAGATTCTAGGGTGCTGGATAGATGGGGTAAGAAGGTTTATACGTCTGCAACCTTGGCAATCAGTTTCATATGCTTAAATATCAACAGCATGTTATGGAGTTACTGAAACAGAAAATGATGTTGATTTCCGATTGTGTGGAAAATAAAGATTTATAGGATTTATTGCATTCAGCAGAACAGGTTGAAAAGCATACTTTGCAATGTGGTTTTGATTCCTTGGAGGCCTCTTGTAGGGCTGCCGTTACAGGATCTCTGATTAGAAGGCATTCCTGGCTCAAGGAGCAAAATCTGCCCGATCATGTTAAAGCTAAATTGTTGGATGCCCCTTTGCAGCATGATATTCTGTTTGGTAATAAGGCAATAGAGGTTTTAAAGAAAGTGGAAGACAAAGCTAAATCTATGCAAACTGTAAAAGATTTCTTGCAAGTGCAGCTATCCAGGTTCAGTAGGCACTGGCCTACTAAAACTTGGTCCTTTCCTGTGTCCAACAGAGCCACTCAGGGCAAACCCAGGCGCTCAAAAGGCTCCAGATATCAATCACAGGGTTCTAACAGGTCAAAGCAATGGGGTGCCTCCACCTCCAAATCTGGAGGAAACCAAGCACAACCCTACAGTAAGCAGTCTCAATGACTTTCCTCTACCATCTCCAAGCACTCATCTTTTGGCAGCCCCCTTCGGGGGGAAAGTAGCACTTCATGCTCAAAATTGGCAGTTAATTATCCAGGACAAGTGGGTATTAAACATAGTATCCCAGGGGTACAGATTTCATTTCCACAAATGGATGGCCGGATCTGCCACAAAACCAGTGGGCAGAGGCCCAGAAACAAGTCATGTCCCTCATGGATATGGTGGCTATTCAACCAGTACCAGAAAAGGAAAAAGGACAAGGATTTTATTCAAGACTTTTCCTGGTACCCAGAAAAGACAATTCATGGTGTCCAATACTGGACTTGTCAATTCTAAACACGTTCCTGGACATTGCAAAATTCAGAATGCTGACTTTACAACAGCTACTGCCTATGCTAGGCAAGAATGCTTGGTTAGTAACTCTAGACTTAAAAGAGCATACCTGCATATCCCAATAAGGGAATCGTGCAGAAATTACCTCCGCTTCAAAGCAGGTTTTTTTGCATTACCAATTCTCTGCACTACCCTTTGGCTTATCTACTACGCCCAGCGTCTTTACAAAGTGCCTGGCACCAGTAATTGCATTCTGCAGACAAAGAAACATTTAAATTTATCCCTATCTGCACGACTGTCTCATTCAAGCAGAGGACAAGGACACTCTACTTCAACATCTGGCATTTGTAAAAAGGCTTTTAGCATGCCTAGGGTACACCATAAATGAAAAGAAATCACAACTGGTACCCTCTCAAATAATTACATTCCTGGTTGCAAGCTTGAATACAACTGCCCAGATGGCTTACCTCACGCCAGACAAACAAAGGCAATTGACAACATATTTTAAACAATTGGCAACAAAAACCCAGTTATCTGCAAGACAAATTCTGCAGGCTTTGGAGTTCATGGCATCCTGCATTCTACTAATTCCATATGCGAGACTGCATATGAGGAAACTTCAATGGTACCTAAAAAGTTTATGGAGTTAACATTGTCACAGCCTGGAAACAATGATTCCTCTCATTCCCTGCCTACAACAGGAGTTTCTTTGGTGGGTAGAGACATGTCACCGAAATAAGGGACTGTCATTCACTCTACCCCCTGCCACCCAAACCCTAACTACAGACGCATCAGACTATGCTTGGGGGGGCCCACCTGGCAGGGAGATGCATTCAGGGCAAATGGAGCCCAAACCAACTGCATCTGCATATCAACCAGAAAGAAGTGCTAGCTGTTCCAAATGCTCTTTCAGCCTTCAAGGACTTCATCCAGGACAATTACTGTTAAAGACGGACAACACCACAAGCAGGGGGGACACATTCCTACCCCCTTTGCAGACTAGCCATGGCCTTGTGGAACACAGCCTTGACTTACCGAATACATCTTCAAGCTCAATTCCTGCCAGGAAAGCAAAATACTCCGGCAGACGACCTAAGCAGAAATCTTATGGACCCGCACGAATGGAAACTGGATCCACAAATATTCAGCATGTTAACACAAATGGGGGAGCCCAGACATAGATCTATTTGCCTCTCCCCAAAACTATCAGTTGGTGAAATTCTGCACAAGAACTCATCACAAAAAAGCATGGAAAGTGGATGCTCTATCCTTCAGCTGGAAAAAACGGTCAGTCTATGCCTTTCCCATTCTGCCTCTACTCTCTTAAGGTCTTACTAAAAGTCAGACAGGAAAAACCAAAAATGACTCTAATTGATCCGGACTGGCCTCACAAGCACTGGTACCAGCTTCTAGGGAATATGTCACACCTTCCTCTGTGGTACTTGCCTCAAGCACCTCATCTACTGTCTCAGCAGAACTATCAAATTCTGCACACTCCGCTCCAAACTCTGAATCTTGCAGCATGGCTAATCAACTAATTATTCAAACCACATCTCTCAGTAACTCCGTGGTGGATGTCATTTTGGAAGCCAGAAGGCCTAGTACTAGAAAATCTTATGCTGATAAATGGAAGAGATTCTGTGCTTGGAACCAAGCACAAGGAAATAGACACAGCAAAGCCCAATATTCCTCAGATTTTACAATACTTAACTTAGATGCTGGACAAAGGTCTTTCTTTTTCATCAATTAAGATTCATGCCTCTACCATTTCAGCCCATTACAACTGAGATGCTTGTCAGGGCGCCAGGGGTATAAAAGATGCAGCCAATGCCATTTTCTTCAGTCTTTCATGCCGCGCAGTGCCTGAAGCAAAAGCAGTTCGCAGGTGCCGGTCGGCCGACTCCTGAGATTTTCGAAATTGAATTTCAGATCCGAAGTCTTCTATAAAGCTAAGTACCCCGTTGGGGAAACTTTTTTCTTGCTCCAGACCGATGAAAGAAAAAGTTAACAATTTTATTTCTTGTGGGAAGCAAATACCTCATAAGAATTTTCATTCTTACTGTATTCCTTGCCTAGGCCCTGACTACGACGTTTCTAGTTGTCGGTTTTGTGCTAGATTTAACCAATGCACTATTAAGCGTTGGTTCAATTTTACATTTCATTACTTTGGCCGAAGGTTTAACTATATAATGCCGTCGGAACAGCCGACGACCGGAGTTTACAAAAAATGCAAGGACAAGGAAATGGATAGGCATCCGAGGTCCAAAACCGAAGACGAGGCCTCCGTTAGGCCAGTCGCCGGTTCTCAGTGAGGCGCTTTCGCAGCCCCTAACGCCCGCTACCTCAGAGCCACAAGCCGCTTCCGACTCCCACGTGGAGCCGACTGGGCCTCTGGATACTCAAGGTATTGGACACTCGGAAATCATTCCCTCAGATGGGCCCGGAGCCGCTGAGCAGGCATCGGCTTCTGAGGGTGTGTCCAGACCTACACAGTTGTATGTTAAACCATCTTCAGCTTCAAAGACTAAAGCAGCTCTAAAGACAAAGAAACAAGTGCAGCATTCTCCTACTCAGACCTCCATGCCTAAAAAACAGATGCTTAAAATGGCCGAAGACCTAATTACTATGATCAGGGGTTCCCATCCCCCTCCTGATAAGAGGCCTAGGCAAGAGACAGAATATGATTCTTCTGATCAGGTTTCTATTTCCTCCGATTCCTCTTCTGAACAGGGGTACTGTATTCCTCCCTATGAAGTTTCTGATGCTGAAGAATCCATTCCTTCAGCCTCTACTCCTGAGGATTATTCTTTTGGGGAAACCCTGCATACCATGAGGGAGCATTTCAACTGGGAGAGCCAAGATTACTCAGAATCTAAGAAAAGGCCCAGAGACTTTCTGCTTCTACCTCAGCACAGACTCCTTGCTATTCCACTTGTTCTAGACATTGTAGATGATGTATTTTCAGAGTCCGGCCTGTCCCCTGACTCTTTACCCCCCGCTAAGCCAGACAGATACTACAGGGTCCCTGATTCTCATAAATTCCTATATAAAAACCCCGCTGCTGACCCAGAAACTATATCTCGGGGGTCCCAAGGGGGTCAAAGCTTCCACTGCAAAAAAACCCTGTCCCCTCTGATAGGGATTCTAGGGCACTGAACAGATGGGGGAAAAAAGTTTACACTTCTGCTACCCTGGCTGTAAGGGATTTAAATTGTCAATTTCATATGCTTAAATATCAGCTATATTTAATGTCACTGCTGAAACAGAAAATGTTGACAAATTCTGAATGTGCAGAGAACAAGGAAATGCAGGATTTATTGCATGCAGCTGAACAAGTGGGGAAGCATACTTTGCAATGTGGTTATGATTCACTGGAGGCCTCTTGCAGGGCCGCTGTTACAGGTTCTGTTATTAGAAGGCATGCTTGTTTAAAGGAACAGAATCTGCCTGATCATGTTAAAGCAAAATTATTAGATGCTCCATTACAGCATGATACTTTGTTTGCTGCTAAAGCAGAAGAGGTGTTAAAGAAAATGGAGGATAAAGCGAAATCCATGCAAACAGTTAAGGATTTTTTACAGGTACAGCCAACCAGATTTAGCAGAAACTGGCCTTCAAAAAATTGGTCCTTTCCAGTATCAGACAGACTACAAAGAGGCAGATACAGACGTCCCAGAGGCAGATCTCAGCCCCAAGGCTCATACAGGCCTGAACAATGGGGTGCTCCTACCTCCAAAAGCGGAAAAGACAAATCACAACCTTACAGGAAACAGTCCCAATGACTTTCCTCTGCCAGATCCAGGCAATTCTCTTTTGACAGCCCCCCTGGGGGGAAAACTAGCACTTTTTTCAGCAAATTGGCAAATGATTACCCAAGACAAATGGGTCTTGAACATAGTGTCCCACGGTTACAGGTTCCATTTTCACACCCTGCCAAGGGAAAAAGGTATGCCAGACCTGCCACACAATCAATGGGCAGAGGCGCAAAACCAAATTTCAGCCCTCATGGACAATGAGGGCCATTCAAGTACCACAACAAGAGCAGAGGCAAGGATTTTACTCAAGACATTTCTTGGTGCCCAGAAAGGACAAAGCCTGGAGACCAATACTGGACCTGTCTGTACTAAACACATTTCTGGAAGTTCCAAAATTCAAGCAGCTACTGCCCATGCTGCGCAAGAAGGCTTGGCTCGTAACTTTGGACCTAAAAGAGGCATACCTACATGTCCCAGTCAGACAATCTTGCAGAAAATACCTCAGATTCATAGCTGGCCCAATTCTCTGCACTGCCCTTTGGCTTATCTACTGCGCCCAGGGTCTTCACAGAATGCCTGGCACCAGTAATTGCATTCTGCAGACAAAGAGGACTTCAAATATATCCCTACTTGGACTGCCTTATTCAAGCAGAGAACAAAGACATTCTTCTAAAGCATCTGGCGTTTGTAAAAAGATTACTAATTTGCCTAGGGTACACAGTAAACGAAAAGAAATCAAAACTAGTACCCTCTCAGGAGATAATATTCCTGAGTGCAAGCTTAAATACAACTGCCCAGGTGGCTTATCTCACGCCAGACAAACAAAAGCAACTGACTTCTTACTTCAAAAAGTTGGCAACAAACGCCCACTTTTCTGCAAGGAAAATCCTGCAGGCCTTGGGCTTCATGGCATCCTGCATTCCACTAATTCCATATGCCAGACTGCATATGAGGAAACTACAGTGGTATCTAAAAAGTGTTTGGACTCAGCATTGCCACTGTCTGGAGACAGTAATTACCCTCATTCCCTGCCTGCAACATGAATTTCGATGGTGGGCACAAGCCTGTCGCCACAACAAGGGTCTGCCATTCACTTTACCCACAGCCAGACCAACACTGACAGCAGATGCATCAGATTATGCCTGGGGGGGCCCATATGGCAGGAAAATGTATTCAGGGCACATGGCCTGCAAGCCAGATGCATCTTCATATCAATCAAAAATAGATGCTAGCTGTTCAGAATGCCCTAACAGCTTTCAAGGATCTACTTAATCCAGGACAGCTACTGATAGACGGACAATACTACGGTCATGTGGTACATAAACAAGCAGGGAGGCACACATTCCTACCCCCTCTGCAGACCAGCAATGACCTTGTGGGACACAGCATTGACTTATCAGGTTCCCCTGCAAGCACAATTCCTGCCTGGAAAAACAAATACTCTGGCAGACGAACTAAGTAGAAACCTCATGGATCCCCACGAGTGGAAACTGGATCCACAAGTCTTTAGCATGATAACAAGGAAATGGGAATGCCCAGACATAGATCTATTTGCCTCCCCTCACAACTGCCAATTACAGAGATTTTGCACAAGGATTTATCACAAACAAGCATGGAGAGTGGACGCCCTATCCTTCAACTGAAAAAACCTAACAGTATATGCCTTTCCTTCACTGCCTCTCCTTCCCAAGGTACTCCTAAAGGTCAGACAAGAGAAGCCAAAAATGATACTGATTGTGCCAGACTGGCCACACCAGCACTGGTACCCAATCTTAAAGAGCTTTTCTCAAGGTCCAGCATGGATATTGCCTCAAACTTCTCACTTGCTGACCCAAAAAAAAATCAGATCCTGCACAGCCAACTCAGGACCTTAAATCTGGCAGCATGGCGGATAATGTAGCCATTCAGAACACTCCTCTTTCAAAAGCGGTTGTGGATGTTATCTTGGAGGCCAGGAGGCCCAGTACCAGAAAATCTTATGCAGAAAAATGGAAGAGAATCTGTGCTTCGAACCAGGAACAAGGCATTGACACGTATGTACCAAACATTCCTCAGGTTTTACAATACCTAACTGAGATGCTGGACAAAGGCCTTTCTTTTTCATCAATTAAGATTCATGCCTCTGCCATTTCAGCCCATTACAATACGGAATCACCTATCTTTTCTCATCCTTTAATAAGGCAATACCTAAGAGGGGCCAAAAACATCTGGCCTCCAAGGAGAGCACCAATTCCGGCATGGGACCTCAATTATGTTTTGGAAAAACTCACACTGCCTCCTTTTGAGCCAGTCTCTACAGCTGATAGAAAATTCTTATCCTGGAAAACAGCTCTGCTCCTAGCAATAACCTCTGCAAGACGAGTCTCTGAGTTACAAGCACTCATGGCTGTGGAACCTTTTATCATTTTTCATCCAGACAGGGTTTCTCTGAGGACAAACCCAACATTTATGCCTAAGGTGGTGTCCATTGTGGCCCACAACCAAACAATTCACTTGCCTACCTTTTATCCAAACCCACAGAACAAGGGTGAGAAAATTCTGCATTCTTTGGACATACACAGGCAGCTACACTTCTATTTGGACAGAACTAAAGCTTTCAGAAAGACTGAGCAACTTTTAGTGTCATATGCTGCAGGATCACAAGGAAAGGCTATCTCAAAACAAACTATTTCTAAATGGATAGGTCATTGCATCCGTTTCTGCTATTCTCAGCATGGCAAATCAGTGTGTAAGGGCATTAGGCCTCATTCTACCAGAGCAGCAGCTACTTCAGCAGCCTTCCTCAGAGGAGTACCAACCAAAGACATCTTAGAGGCTGCAACTTGGAGTTCAGTGCACACATTTACAAAGCACTACCACTTACCTCTTTACTCTAAATCCAGAGCAGGCTTTGCCACTGCAGTTCTGCAGGGCCTCATAGCCTCTCCTAATTCTATTTAGCCCAGCCACCCATTCTCTGCTTTGGGATTCACACCAAGAGTAATGACTGCAACAGTGAAACATGATGAACATAGTGCAGTTGTGTACCTACCATAAATGTAGATGTTCGAGTGTATTCACTGTTGCAGTCCAGGTTACCCTCCCTTCGTCCCCCTTTCTTTTGCTGGGGTTTATCTGTACTTATCTATTCTGTACAACCTATGCGGTGTATTTGCTGGTAGATGAAGGAAATGTGTCTTTACTGCATGCATGTTTATTGACATAATATATTTAGCCTACCCTTTTGGGGGCACCTGACATCTGGGGCAAGAAAAACTGAAGAAAGTGGCGTCTGCTGCATGTTTTATACCCCTGACGACCTGATGTCATGGAAGAAGAGACAGCAACCGACGCAGGACCCAAGACTTTGTTATTCAGGCCGACTGAGGGCAACCTGCCAGCAGATTACGCAAATGTAATGACTGCAAGCGTGAATACACTCTAACATCTACATTTATGGTAAGTGTACACAACTGTACTTTTCCTCTGATGACCAGGATTTACCCTTATCTACCTATGAGGGTTCTGATGCTGAGGACTCTATTCCCTCTTCTTCCACCCCAGAGGATTTCTCTTTTGGTGAAACCTTGCATACTCTCAGGGAGCATTTTCGTTGGAATAGTCAGGATTTCTCTGATTCTAAAAAGAGGCTTAGGGATTTCTTACTCCTGCCCCAGCACAGGCCTTTAGCCATACCTCCTGTACTAGACATTGTTGATGCATTTGCAGAATTTAACTTGGCCCCTGACTCTCTACCACCTGCTCCCAGAAAACCTGATCGATTTTACAGGGTCCCTGACTCTTACAAGTTCCTTTTTAAAAATCCTACTGCGGATCCCTAGACCATTTCACAGGGGGCCCAAAGGTGTTAAAGCTACTGCTGCCAAAAATCCTACCCCCTCTGATGGAGACTCCAGGGCGCTGGATAGATGGGGTAAGAAGGTATTTACTTCTGCAACTGTGGCCATTAGGGCCTTAAACTGCCAGTTTCATATGTTAAAGTATCAGCAGCATATTATTGGATTGCTTAAACTGAAAATGATGTTGATTCCGGATTGTGCTGAAAATGAGGATTTTACTGCATTCAGCTGAACAAGTTGGAAAACATACTTTGCAATGTGGTTTTGATTCTCTAGAGGCATCTTGCAGGGCTGCTGTCACTGGGTCTGTACTTAGAAGGCATGCTTGGCTTAAGGAGCAATCCCTACCAGATCATGTTAAAGCAAAATTACTGGATGCTCCCTTTAACCAGGACCGCCTGTTTGGCGGCAAGGCATAAGAAGTTCTTAAAAAGATGGAAGAAAAAGCTAAATCTATGCAAACTGTTAAAGATTTTTTACAAGTACAACCTCCAAGATTTAGTAGGCATTGGCGATCCAAGAACTGGTCCTTTCCTGCCTCTCCCAGATCTTCAGTCCAAACCCAGATCCAGCAGAGCTCCCAGGCTGCAGTCCTAGGGTATGCACAGGACTAAGCAGTGGGGAGCCTCCACTTCCAAATCTGGGAGTAATAAAACTCCCCTCCTATGGTGAACTGTCTCACTGACTTCTTTTTAAAACTTCCAAGCATTTATCTGACTGCCCCTATGGGGGGAAAGGTTGCTCTTCATGGAAAGAACTGGGAACTCATTACCCAGGACAAATGGGTTTTAAATATAGTGTCCCAGGGATACAGCTTTCACTTCCACACGTTGCCAACACCAAGTGGGTGGCCATATCTACCTCCAAACAGTGGGCAGAGGCCCAAAAGCAAGTACTTTCTCTCTCAAGCATGGGGGCTATTCATTTGGTACCAGAAGAGGAAAAGGGACAAGGTTTCTACTAGAGTCTTTTCCTGGTACCCAAAAAAGACAATTCATGGCATCCTATCCTGGACCTGTCTACTCTAAACACATTTATGGTGATTCCAAAATTCAAGATGCTGACTCTTCACCAGTTGCTTCCTATGCTAGGCAAAGATGCCTGGTTGGCAGCACTGCATTTAAAAGAAGCATACCTGCACATCCCAATCAGGGAATCTTGCAGAAGATCCCTATGCTTCAAAGCAGGCTACACGCACTATCCGATGTTCTTCGTGTTTCACTGTTGCAGTCATTACATTTGGGTAATCTGCTGGCAGGTTGCCCTCAGTCGGCCTGATTAAGAAAGTCTTTGGTCCTGCGTCGGTCGCTGTCCCTTCTTCCATGACGTCAGGTCATCAGGGGTATAAAACATGCAACCGACACCATTACATCAGTCTTTCTTGAAACACAGTGCCCAAAGCAGAAGCAGTTCTCAAGTGCTGGTCGGCCGACTCCTGAAATTTTCATTTTCGAGTGTCAGAACCGAAGTCTTCAACTAAAAACCTAAGTACCCCATTGGGGAAACTTTTTCTTGCTCCTTACCGAGGTCAGTAAAAGTTAATAATTGCATTACTTGTGGGAAGCAAATACCTCAATGGATTTTCATTTGTACTGCATTCCTTGCCTAGGCCCTGACCACAACGTACCTTGCTGTCGGTTTTGTGCTAAATTTAATCAATGCACTATTAAACGTCGGTATAGTTTTGCTTCTAAATATTTTGGCTCGCGCTTTAATTATCCAGAAATGTTATCGGTTAGCAATCCGACTAACGGAATACCTAAAAAAACGCAAGTAAAAAGACAAGAGACAGGCAATCGAGGTCCAAAACTGACGACGCTTCTCCTAAGCCAGTCGCGAGTTTGCTGGTACTCAGTGAGGTGCTTTCGCAGCCCCTGATACCCACTACTTCTGATTCGCAGGCCTGTACTGAGACCCATTCGGATTCCGGTATGCCGCAATATGCTTCAATTATGGAACCCGTGGATGTCTGTACCTTAGATGGGTCTGGAGCCGCTGTGCAGGCACCAGCTTCTGAGGGTGTTTTCAGGCCTACAGATTTGTATATTAGACCGACGCCATCTTCAAAACTGTGGCTAAAATCTAAATCTATGTCTAAAAAACCGACTCCTGGGCCACGTGTGCAGTCCCCTATGCCTAAAAAACAAATGATCAAAATGGCTGAAGATTTAATTACTCTGATCAGGAGTAGCCAACCCCCCCCCCCCCCCTTCTAAAAGGCCTAGGCAAAACATTGATTATGAATCTTCTGAACAGGATTCTATTTCTTCTTACTCTAATGAACAGGATATGTCTATACCTACTTATGAGAACTCTTATGCAGAAGATTCCATTCCTTCTACTTCTCCCCCTGATGATTTTTCTTTTGGGGAAACTTTACATGCCTTAAGGGAACATTTCCACGGGGAAAGTCAGGATTTCTCTTAATCCAAATAGAGTCTTGGGGATTTTCTTCTTCTTCCTCAGCATTGGCTATACCTCCTTTTCTAGACATTTTTGATGATGTTTTTTCAGAATCTAGTATGGCTGCTGATTTTCTGCCTCCGGCTCCTTGTAAGCCAGACAGATATTACAGGGTTCCCGACTCCCACAAATTTGTTTTCAAAAATCCTATTGCAAATCCTGAAACCATCCCTCAGGGTCCCAATGGCATTAAGGCCTCTACTGCTAAAAGTTCTACCCCTTCTGATAGAGATTCCAGGGTGCTGGATAGACTGGGTAAGAAGGTTTACACTTCTGCAACATTGGCAGTAAGGGCTTTAAACTGTCAATTTCATATTCTTAAATATCAACAGCATGTCATGGGACTGCTTAAACAGAAAATTATGTTAATTTCTGACTGTGTGGAAAATAATGATTTACAGGATTTATTACATTCAGCTGAACAAGTTGGAAAACATACTTTGCAATGTGGTTTTTATTCTTTGGCGGCCTCTTGCTGTAATTGGGTCTGTGCTAAGAAGGCATGCTTGGCTCAAAGAGCAAACTCTGCCTGATCATGTTAAAGCAAAATTGTTGGATGCTCCTTTACAAGAGGACCATCTCTTTGGTAATAAGGCTGAAGAAGTTTTAAAAAAGATGGAAGATAAAGCTAAATCTATGCAAACTGTGAAAGATTTCTTACAAGTGCCACCTCCAAGATTTAGTAGGCACTGGCCTACCAAGAACTGGTCCTTTCCAGTTCCTTCAAGAGCCACTCACGTCAAACCCAGACATTCCAAAGGCTCCAGGTTTCAGTCACAAGGAACTTTTAGAACAAAACAATGGGGTGCCTCCTCCTCCAAATCTGGAAACAACAAGGCACCTCCCTATGGTAAGCAGTCTCAATTACTTCCCTTTACAGTTACTAAGCACTTACCTTTTAACCGCCCCTTTGGGGGGAAAACTGGCACTTCATGCAAGAAACTGGCCACTTATAACCCAGGACAAAAGGGTTTTAAATATAGTATCCCAGGGATACAGATTTCATTTCCACATGTTGCCAATCCCAAACGGATGGCCAGACCTGCCCCCAAATCAGTGGGCAGAGGCCCAGAAATAAGTACTGTCCCTCATGAACATGGGGGGCTATTCAGCCAGTGCCAGAAGAGGAAAAGGGACAAGGTTTCTATTCAAGACTTTTCCTGGTACCCTGAAAAGACAAATCATGGAGTCCAATTCTGGACTTATCTACTCTAAACACATTTCTGGACATTCCAAAATTCAAGATGCTGACTCTTCAACAGTTACTTCTTATGCTAGGCAAAGATGCCTGGTTGGTAACTCTAGACTTAAAAGAGGCTTACCTGCGTATCCCAGTCAGGGAATCTTGCAGAAGATACCTCCGCTTCAAAGCAAGCTACTTGCATTACCAGTTCCCTGCACTGCCCTTTGGCTTATCTACTACGCCCAGGGTCTTCACAAAGTGCCTAGTTCCAGTAATTGCATTTTGCAGGCAAAGAAATATTCAAATATATCCATACCTGAACGATTGTCCAATTCAGGCAGAAAACAAGGACATTCTTCTAAAACATCTGGCATTTGTAAAAAGGGTTCTAACTTGTCTAAGGTACACCATAAACGATAAGAAATCACAACTGGTACCCTCTCAAAAAATTACATTACTGGGTGCAAGCTTGAATACGACTGCCCAGATGGCTTACCTTACGCCAGAAAAGCAAATTCATTTGGTAAAGTACTTCAAACAGGTGGCCACAAAAACTCTATCTGCAAGACAAATTCTGCAAGCCTTGGGGTTCTTGGCCTCCTGCATTCTTCTAATTCCATATGCAAGACTGTATATGAGGAAACTTCAGTGGTGCTTAAAAAGTTTAATGAGTCAGCATTGCCACAGCCTGGAAGCAATGATTCCTATCATACCTTGCCTGCAACTAGAGTTCCTATGGTGGGCAGTGGCCTGCCACCAAAACAAGGGACTGCCATTCACTCCACCCCCTGCCGCCCAAACTCTTAACTACAGACTCATCAGACTACGCTTGGGGGGCTCATCTGGCAGGGAAGTGCATTCAGGGCAAATGGAGCCCAAATCAAATGCATCTTCATATCAGTCAAAAAGAGATGCTAGCTGTACAGCATGCACTGACAGCCTTCAAGGACTACCTTCATCCAGGATAATTTATTATAAAGACAGACAACACCACAGTTATGTGGTACATATATAAGCAGGGGAGTACACACTCCTACCCCCTTTGCAGACTAGCCATGGCATTGTGGAACATGGCCTTGACCTATCAGATACAACTACAAGCTCAATTCCTGCCAGGAAAGCTGAGTACTCTGGCAGACTAACTAAGCAGAAATCTCATGCGCCCACACGAATGGAAACTGGAACCACGGATTTTCAACATGTTGACATGCAAATGGGGGAGTCCAGCGATAGATATTTTTGCCTCACCCCAGAACTATCAGTTGGACAAATTCTGCACAAGAACTCGTCACAAAAAAGCCTGGAAAGTGGATGCTCTATCATTCAGCTAGAAAAACCAATCAGTCTATGCTTTTCCCCCTCTGCCTCTGCTCTCCAAAGTTCTACTAAAAGTCAAACAGGACAAACCAAAAATGATTTTGATTGCTCCAGACTGGCCTCGCCAACACTAGTACCCACTCCTGCGCAGTGTGTCACACCTTCCATCGTGGCACCTGCCTCAGACACCTTACTTATTGTCTCAGCAGAACAACCAAATTCTGCAACTCAGCTCCAAACTTTGAATCTTGCACCGTGGCTAATCACCTAAATTCTCCCTTAGCATCCCTCAGTAAACCTGTGATGGATGTCATTTTGGAGGCAAGAAGTCCTAGTACTAGAAAATCTTATGCTGACAAATGGAAAAGATTCTGTGCCTGGAATCGATCACAAGGAGTAAGCACAGCAATGCCCAATATTCCTCAGATTTTACAGTACTTAACTGAGATGCTTCACTAGGGCCTGCCTTTTTCTTCCATAAAAATCCATGCCTCAGCCATTTCAGCTCATTACAACACAGAACCTCCACTCTTCTCTCATCGTTTGCTAAAGCAGTATCTCAGAGGGGCCAAAAACTTAAGACCACCCAGGAGAGCTCCAACCCCTGCCGGGGACCTCAATTTTGTATTGGAAAAACTCACTCTCGCTTCTTTCGAGCCAGCTGCTACTGCATTCCTCTCCTGGAAAACAGCTTTCTTTTTAGCAGTCACTTCAGCTAGAAGGATTTCCGAATTGCAGGCTCTTATGGCAGTGGAGCCTTTCATTATTTTTCATGCGGACAGGGTGTTTCTCAGGACCATTCCATCCTTCATGCCTAAGGTGGTATCCAGTGTGGCTCTTTATCAGACCATTCATTTGCCGACTTTCTTTCCCAATCCACAGGACAGGGGGGGGGGGGGGGGCAGATTCTGCATTCATTGGATGTACACAGACAACTTAGATTGTACTTAAAGAGGACAAAATCTCTAAGAAAATCTGAAGAACTACTGGTGGCATTTGCTGCAGGGGCAGAGGGAAAGGCTATTTCAAAGCAGACTATTTCCAAATGGATAAGCCATTGTATTCGTTTCTGCTATACGCACCATGGTAAAACTATCCCCCAGGAGATCAGATCTCATTCCACCAGGGCTGCATCTACTTCTACAGCCTTTCTCAGAGGTGTTCCTACCAGATACATTCTAGAAGCTGCTACCTGGAGCTCAGTTCATACATTCACCAAACATTACCATTTACCCTTCTCTAAATCCAGAGCTGTCTTTGCCACTGCTGACCTGCAGGGCCTTATAGCTGGTCCTGATGGTATCTAAATTCCTCTTCCCAACTTTAACTTTGGGAATCTACCCAAATGTGATGATTGCAACAGTGAAACACGAAGAACATAGTACAGTTTTGTACACTTACCGTAAATGTAGATGTTCGAGTGTATTCACTGTTGCAGTCCTGATTACCCTCCCTCCAGCCCCCTGACTTCTTTTGGCTGTACCTCTTCTCTCCTTTACTATACTTAAGAGCTTTTTAGTGTATATGCTTTTTTGTTGGAGGTATAACCTTGTATATATATATATATATATATATATATATATATATGTATTTAATTGCTTCCCATTAGGGGGGCACCTGACATCTGGGGCAAGAAAAACTGATGTAATGGCGTTGGCTGCATGCTTTATACCCCTGACTACCTGACGTCACGGAAGATGAGACCGCAACCGACACAAGACCCAAGACTTTGATAATCAAGCCGACTGAGGGCTACTGGAAGCAGATAACCCAAATGTGATGACTGCAACAGTGAATACACTTGAACATCTACATTTATGGTAAGTGTACACAACTGTACTTTATCACATCCTATTCAATCTTTACTCAGTCACCAAGACAAATTCCTGACATCCCACCCAGTGAAAGGGAAGCAGTAGCTCAAGAAATACAAAAGCTGCTTCAATAAGTCCCACCAGACCAGATAGGATCCGAATTCTGCTCAAGATTCTTTTAATGCCAAAAAAGACAGGGGAATGGAGACCAATTCTGTATCTCAGCATCCTAAACAAATTTGTCAAACAAGAAAAATTCAAGTTAGTCATGGTTCAGTCTATCCTTCCATTTTTGGAGAAAGACCATTGGATGTGCTCAGTAGATGTTCAGGATGCGTATTACCACATAAGAATGGACAAGCGCTTCAGAAGATTCCTTTGCTTCTGGCTAGGAGCCAGTCACTTCAAATTCTGCGTGCTGCCCTTCGGACTCTCTACAGCCCCCCAGCGTGTTCACCAAGTGCATGGCAATGTTAACAGCTCACTTGAAACCTCAAGGATTCTGGGTGTTTCCATATTTAGACGATTGGCTCCTCCCCGCTCCCACCAGGCGTCTACTGGAGATAGCTCTAAACTACTCTCTCAAACTAGCAGAATCCCTGGGAATCTCAGTAAACTGGGGAAAGTGCAACTTGATTCCCTCTCAAACCTTGGAATTTATAGGGGCAAATTTCCACAGATTACACAGGATGAGATCACAAATCCGAGTGAAACTCTGTCAAAACCTAGTCTCAGCTCGAGCAGCTCTTCAACTCCTGGGCTCCATGGCAGCGTCAGTTACCATAGTGCCCTTAGCAAGACTACACATGAGAATTCTCCAGTGACTCCTACTGACACAGTGGTATCCCTTGCACCATCCTATGTCTTTTCAAATACATGTAACTCAACGATGCAAACCGGACTTAATGTGGTGGATGAAGCCAGACGAAGAGCTATGGAGTCGCCCCTTCTGCCCATCTCAGCCCAGGGCCACAGTGACCACGGACACTTCCTTGATGGGGGGGGCTTTACCAAAGGAAGACTGTCCAAGGCACCTGGTCAGACATAGAGGACAATCTGCATATCAGTGTCCTACAGCTGAGGGCAGTGCTTCTAGCGTTGCAAGCATATTCCATTCAACAAACAAGGGGGAACCAAGTCCTATCTGTTATATCGAGAGGCCATGAGAATTTGGCAATGGGCAATGGCTTTCGATTGCTTTCTGATAGCAACGCATATTCCCGGGATTTCCAACTTGATTGCAGACAGGCTGAGCAGATGTATCCTACTGCCTCAAGAGTGGTCCCTCAATCAAGATGTGGTGGTGAAGATTTTAGCCGCTGGGATCAGCCCTGCTGCGATCTTTTCACCTCCCCACTAAACAACAAATGCAGCAGCTACTTTGCTCTAACCCCCCCCCCCCAGGAAGAATCTCTGTGTGTCGCTCTGATACACGATTGGCCCACGGGACTTCTGTATGCCTTCCCTCCCTTCCCCTTGATTCCCTTTTTTCTAAAGAAGGCCCCTCATCTGAGAAGCAACCTCATTGCCCCTTACTGGCCACGACACATTTGGTTTCCCTTCCTTTGGCCTCACCTAGTATGCCAGCCCTGGATTCGCCCTGGATTCTGGATCCAACTCCGGACCTGATCTCTCATCCGCAAGGGTTGACACACCCCAGCCTTCCCAGTTTCAAGCTGACATCTTGGTTTCTCCACTTCGGTAATAGCTAGGCAGAGTAACCTGATCTCCCCTGTACATAATATTCTTCTAGCTTCACATAAACCATCCACCAGAAAAATCTATCTCTACAAATGTAACAGATTCCTTATTTGGTCCCACCAAAGGAAACTAGAACCTCCGCTCCTGTTACTGTGGTTTTGGATTATCTGTCAGGTCTTCTACAGTCAGGAGTGGTAGCCTCCACAATTCAAGCCCATTTGGCTACGATCTCAAACTTTCATGGTGGTTTCCAGGATTCAACCTTAATCTCACATTGGCTCTGCAAAACCTTTTTAAAAGGGGTCTTGCACATCAGACCACCTTTCAAAGAACCGATTGACCCTTGGAATTTAACGCTAGTGCTACAGTCCCTGACACGACCACCTTTAGAGCTTGCGAATTCTGCATGAGATTATCTATACAAAAAGTTGAAGTACATATATAAGCAAATACAAAAAATATTTGCTTTTCGTATGGTTTTGTACAAAATACCTTGCTAAAAATTAAGGAATGTGTTCAACTAGAAAAAACGTTTATAAAATATATGCTGCATGTTACCACATAAGAAGCTGCAATGGTTTAATATTCAGAACTGGCTTTTAGTTTTAACACACTCTGAGTGGAACATTGGTCATTCAGTCCAGGAGGGGTAACTGCATTTAGTTTAAGCTGCCATTGCAGTTTCCTGAACTCCAAAAATTCATTATATGACCCCCCCCCCCCCGTCCCAAATCTACGTTGTCAATCACCACGAATTTGAAAGTATGTTGTGGAAAAATAATCACATGTTTTGCCAGAGCGTTGTTCCTGTCCATCTTTCTAATACTATAAACATGTTGATAAATCCTAGAATGGAACTGTTGGAGAGTTTTTCCCACATAATATGCAGGGTACTGTTGGCACGATGCTAAATATACCACACCCTGCGATTTACAACTAGATTTCTTTTTATGGACCCATAATTATGGACATTAACTGAGTTAATTTCTAAACTGTGTTGACATTAAGTACAGGACCCACACTTAATCATCTTACTCTCTGAATTAGTTGTCCCTTCCCTTTCCACCATATTTTTTATACACGCATCCTTTTGCTACACTGTTGATACTTGGAGAAATATAGTTGCAAATCAGAGTGTGGTATATTTAGCATCTTGCCAACAATGTCCTGCATATTATGTGGGAAAAACTCTCAAACAGTTCCATACTAGGATTTATCAACATGTTTATAGTATTAGTAAGATGGACAGGAACAACGCTCTGGCAAAACATGCGATTATTTTTCCATAACATACTTTCAAATTCGTGGTGATTGACCACGTAGAAATGGGACAGAGTGGGGGTCATATAATGAATTTTTTGAGTTCAGGGAACTGCAATGGCAGCTTAAACTAAATGCAGTTTACCCCTCCTGGACTGAATGGCCAGTGTTCCATTCAGTGTGTGTTAAAACTAAAAGCCAGTTCTGAATATTAAACCATTGCAGTCACTTATGTGGGAACATGCAGCGTATATTTTAGAATTTTTTTTTCTAGTTGAACACATTCCTTAATTTTTAGCATGGTGTTTTGTACAAAACCACACAGAAATGCAAACATTTTTTATATTTGTTTATATGTTGTGTATTTTTAACTTTTTGTATAGATAATCTCATGCAGGGTTTTACTGTACTATATCTTTAAATATGGAATGAAAGTTTGTAGTTGTCCAAGCAGGTGTTTTTGAATGGTATATAAGGTGGCTGTTCAAATTATGTTTTATTCTGATGGTCTTTTGCATTGTCAAGACGAAAGCGCTAAATTAAAATATGTTGGTGTGGTTCCAGTTTCCTGGTTATTCTAAGATATTGAATAGAAGGGGACCTGGGTTTGAGCCTTGGGGGCCACTTGTGGGAGTATCTAGGAAAGGTGAAATAGCTTTTTTCCACTTGACTGCTTGTTGCCTGTTTGATAGGTAACTGGTGAGCCAGTTAATGGAGGCGGGAGATGGGATTAGTTTTGAAAGTTTGGTAATGAGAAGATTGTGAGAGATGGTATCAAAAGCCTTTGACAGGTCTAAGAGGAGGGTGGATACAGTATGATTGGCGTCACGGGCCTTGTTAATGGTCTCTAGGAAGGAAAGAAGGGCAGTGGTGGTACTATGGCCTGGTCGGAATCCATGCTGTGTGGGAGTAAGGAGGTTATTGTTTAAGAGATAGGGTAGTAGTTGAAGGTGGATACACTTTTCGAGGAGTTTAGAAATAGGGGATAGGATAGCGATAGGTTGGAAGTTTGGGATGTCACTGTAGTTGCCTCCTTTATGGAGTGGAATAATTAAGGCCTTTTTCCACAGTTTGGGGACATGGCACTCTGAAATTGATCGATTTATTAGAATGCAGATAGGGAAGGCAATGGCTTCTGCTGCTATTTTTAAGAAATAAGAGGGTATTTCATCAGGGGCTTTAGAACATGGTTTTATTTTTAGGAGTAGTTTTTTATAGTAGACATGGGGGGATAGGATTCATGCAGAAGGGAGGAGGTCGGCGGCTGGAGTTGCTAGATGAAGGAGGGGTGTGTGGATGATGTGTTTGTGGGGGTGGGGATGCATTATTGTTAGTGAAGGATGATGTAAATTTGGCTATGGAATTGATGAAGAATGAGTTAAAGTCGGATGCTAGAGTCAGGTAGGAGGCATGAGGGTCAGGGCAGGGGTTTTCTTTTTTACCTGGGTTAAGGAGAGAGGAGATTCCATCCCAGAATATTTTGGAGTTAGTGTTATGTTTGGTTTGGAATGTTGTAAAATAGGCTTTGCTGTCTGAGGTAATTTTTTTTTTTTTTTTTTTTACTTTGCTGCAGGGTGTTTTGTATTCATTGAGGGTGGTGGTAGTTTGTTTTATAGTATTGTTTCCAAGCTTTATCTCGGAGTCGCACAATGAGTAAAGTATTCTTAGTTAATCATGGGACAGGGTTGCTTTTTGTGCGTTTAGTTTTCCAGGGGGCAAAGGAGTTTAACAAGTCTAAGAAGATTGTGTTGGAGTAGGAAACAGCATTTTCAAGGGATAATGTTCATAGTCCGTATAACCTTGACACAAAACATCAATTAATATATTAATTTCTTAAGAATTTTTTTGTTAGCAATACTGTTTGTGATAATTTCATAACTTTCATCCTTAAGTTCTAACATAGCCAATGTATAATTGTCTGAATCCATAATTATTGTACGGCTACTTTTATTGGCTTTCATGACTCAAATTTTAGTGTTTTGTGATAACTGTTGTAATACCGGTCTTTCTTTGTGAAATAAATTAAAAATTTTAAATTTACCATTTAGTTACTGGCGAAGGTCATCCTCACAGACGTCATGAAATAAGTTCCTTAAAGGGTTGGATTATATATACTTTTTTGTTTGAGCTTTCCATTGTCAATATTAAAACATGGAATGTCATGCAGTAAATATTGTAAATTCAATATAAGACTTTGGAACTCTGGCCGACTGTGGGACCACCTGACGGCAGGATAACCCAAGTGTAATGACTGCAGCAGTATGAACACTCGAGCATCTACATTTATGGTAGGTACAAAACTGTACTTTCCTACCCATTGTACAGAGAGGCCATGAGAGTCTAGGAATGGGTGATCATTTCAGACCACTTTCAAAGTGCAACGCACACAATGGGGAAAACCAACGCACTAGCAGACAGACTCAGTAGGTCTGTTCTGATTTTTACTAGTTGTCCCTCAATCATTCTGTAGTGAACATGAGATTCAGGCACTGGGGCCAGCCTTGCTGTGACCTGTCTGTCTCTCTCCTCAACAAGTGCAGCAGGTACTTCGTTCCTATCCCCCCTGCGGGAGTCACCAAGGGATGCTCTGATTCTCTGTTGGTCCCCCGGGTCTCCTTTCTGCTTCCCCTCTTCTCCCATTGATTCCCACCTTTTTGCAGAAAGCAAGCAGGCTGAAGAGCTCAGTCATCCACATTGCCTCCTCCTGGCCTCGACAGGTATAGTTTCCCCCCTATGGTCTCACCTGAAATATCCTCCATGAATACTGGAGCCCACTCAGGACCTCCTATCTCATCTGACAGAGTTTTCATTATCCCATTCTCCATGCTGTCAAGTTGATCTTGTGCTTTCTCCAATTGCAGTGATAGTACGACTGTTCAGGCTTGCTTCCCCTGTTCATGACATCATTTTGGCCTCTCAGAAGCCTTTCACTAAGAAAGTCTACAAGAGCAAATGGAACTGATTCTCTGTATGGGCCTCTAAAGAGAACATTGATCCCTTTTCAGCGCCTACTTTTGCCATCTTCCTTTACTTCAGTACTCTCTTTAAAGAAGGTGCTAGCTTTTCTACTCTTAAATTTCAGCTAGCAGCAGTATGCAGTTTCCACACTGGAAATGAATCCACTTCTTTGTCAACTTCCAGGCTATGTAAAACATTTATGAAGGGAATCTTCCTCCTTAAACATTCCATAAAAAAAACCCCTTCTCCTTTGGATCTCACGGTGGTTCTTCAGGTGTTAACCCCGAAACTTTTGAACTGGAAACAATTGTGATAATAAAAGATCTGATATTGTTGATCCTCGTTCATTCCTTACATATGGGTATCTGTTCCGACCTCGGAACCGAGCCGGCCATTTTCCAAGCTCACGTCAGCTTCAAACTCTCGAGCTAAACTCTCTTACCCACAATTTCCCTCTCCCTGTTACCTCAGATTTCATTTGCCGCGTTGCCATCCGGTCGTGTCAAGCTACTTCTCTTGAGCTAAGTACAGTCAATTGTTGTTTAATTGCTTTACAAATTACTTTTCTGTCAGAAAAGTTGATATTTTATTGTCAGAAAAGTTGATATTTTGTTGTCTCTTACCCTATCGCATCTAGTGTTCATAATTTCCTCAGATTTTTTTCCGTCCTTTATTTTCCCTTTTTACAGCGAGGTAATTTCCCCTTATCATCGTTGGTAATTACTTTCCTTTTCTTTTTCATACCTTCGGGTACTTTCTTGTACCATTGTTGGTACTTTTCTATTTGTTAATATGGCAGATAAAAAGGGTAGTGGGGTTTAAGCGGTGTTCTGATTGTGGACACAAACTGCCTACTTCTGATGTACAGTCTTTGTGTTTATTGTTCGGGAGCATCCCATTTTCCTGTTGAACCACCTTGTACTATATGTGAAAATTTTTTTAATAGAACTTTGTTAGAAAGGAAAAATAAGCTGGTACTGAAGGGACTTCTAAAATCTCCCTTTTCAGAGGCTATTTCTGAGTCAGAGTTCTCAACCCCTCCTAAAGCCCATAAGAAAACGGATGTTTCTACTAAGGCTAAATCCTTGCCTTCGTCCCCGGCTGGGGACTCTCACCAACCAAAATCTAAAAAGGCTAAAATTTCGGCTCTGCAGCACTCTGTCAGCCCCAGTGCTTTCGGCACCGAGGCCTTCGGCTCCATTAGTGATTTTGGCTCCGTCCTCTACTGCAGCCTTCTATATATCGGCACCGAGGGGCTCCTCGGTTCAGACCTTTACCACTGTATCGGCACCGACCGTTCAGTCAGTGCAGACCTTGACCGCATCGGCTCCGAGATCTTCCTCGGAACCGAGGCCTTTATTATTGACTCCAGTTTTGTAGGTTCCAGTTTCGTCGGCACCGACAACCACTTTTGCACCGATCCCTGTGTCGGTGCAGACAATGACATCAGCACCGATGACTTCTTCGGTGCGGACTACAGTAGTTCAGTCTTTCTTGGCACCATTGTCCTTGGTGCGATCATATGAGATGGGCACAGAGTCTGCCTCTTTTGTGGACAGGCCTGTTTCTCCCTCAGTCTCTGTGAGGTCCACTAGAAGTCTTTCTGAACATGATGTGTTGCGTCTTGTGGACCAGACATTCTTTGCCAGAGGTATTCCACCCCCCAGGAGCTAAGTTCCTTAGGAGGTGATCACCCATCTCCAAGGACACCTTCTTATTCTCCTCCTTCATTGCCTTTGAAGCCCATGGATATAGTACAGTCTTCCCCTTCTGCGGTTCCCTTTATGGGTCTCACTAAGGAACGCATTTGCCTTTGTGGCAGGAAAGTTTTGCTATGACCCAGGATGTCAGCTGTGATGCACATACCTTGCTGCTCCACAGCCATCCAGGGACTCTTGAGTCGGCAGGCTGAGCCACTTAGGGTAGGAGTGCCCCCTGTCCTTGACATACACTCCTCTCCGGGTAGACCAGCCTTCCAACTGATGGAGAAGGCTTTTGCTACTGCTAGCGATACCGGACTGTCTGTACCTCCGCCCTCCTCTGGTACACTGGTTTCACAAGTCGCACCTAGTGGACACTGGGTGCAAGGGCCTCAGGACATACTCCCTCAGGAATCCCCTTTTCCGTTGTCTTCCCCAGCTTCTCCCACTGAGGAGGTCCACCGGAAAAGTTAGTGTAAGAGGAAGCACATGGACTCCACAGAGGAGTCTCTCACCGAAGACACAGATTTCGATGAGGGGGAAGGATCCCTTCGGTCAACCTCTGAGGTATCCTTTGGCGATATCCTTGAAATCCTGAAACAGAGAGGTGACTGGCAGCCCTTTAATCCGACCCCTGAGGCATCTGTGTTCCTGCAGGCTTTTCGCACCCGGCCCCCTACCCTTCTGGGTTACTCCACCTGCCGATGAACTTGTCAAGTTCATCGTCCAGCGTGCTTGGAAGGCCCCTGATACTGTTGAAGCTATTCCCCGGCGGCCAGATAAGATCTTGTCCCCTCCTGCTTCAGATCCCCATTGGTGTAGATGCTTTGGTGGTGGCGGCCGCAACAAAAAAGGATCTGGCAGAAGAAGAAAGCCAGACTGTCCATCCACCTAACAGAGAGTCCCGGGCCCTGGACAGAATAGGGAAGTGCACTTTTGCTTCAGCGACCTTTGCTATCAGGTTCTTGAATTGTATGGCACATTTTACCAGGCTTCAAAGGGATCTGGTTTCTGAGCTCTCTGAAACCTTGGCTGGTGCAGTGTCTGATGAGGTCCGTGACAAAGTGACCTCTCAGCTGGCCACCATTGAGTCTATATCTAACTTCTCTATGTGATTGATATCTTGCGCATCAGAAGGAGCAGCTAGAGCGGCGGTTTCAGCTGTGGTCTTGAGACGACACGCCTGGATGCGCTTGTGCAACTTCGCGGAACCTTTTAAGTCTTCCTTTCTTAATTTCCCCATTGAGCCCTCCTCGTTGTTTGGGTCCAGAGTTAAAAGCACACTGGCCAGATGTGAACAAGACGGTAAGACCCTTTCTGCCGTAGGTGTCAGTTATTCTTCCCCTCAGCGTGCTCTCTCCCGAAACCAAAAGAGTGGGAAGATAGGGTTCAAGAAATCTCAGGGTCCTTTCTGTGACACACAGGCCGAGTTCTCCCCCAGAGGCAGAGGGGGAAACTCACAGGGAAGACGCTCCTTTCGGGGCAGAGGGGGACCGCGTAACCAGGGATGTCCTTCAAGGATGCATCTGCAGTCCTTACAAATGGGTTGTCCTGTCGTCAGGCAGCCCTTCGGTCGGCCGGATTCCAAAGTCTGGGTCTGGCCTCGGCTGGTGTTGCACTTCACCCGACGTCATCTCTGCTGGTCTTCGGGTATAAAGGCATCAGCCGACGCCATTTTCCTCAGTCTTTCTTGCCAAGTGGCGCCCGAAGCAGAAGCTGTTCGCAAGTGCCGGTCGGTCAGATCCAGAGATTACTACTACCGAATACTACTTCGAAGACTTCTAAAAGCTAAGTACCCCGTTGGGGACTCTTTCTTGCCGCAGCCGATGTCAGAAAAAGTGAATAACTGTTTAACTTGTGGGAAACAAATACCTCATAAAGATTTCCACTCTTACTGCTTACCTTGTTTAGGCCCAGACCACGACGTAGCAGCTTGTTTAGCCTGTGCTTCCTTCAACCGACGAACGCTTAGGCGGTCGGAGTTTGCTGAACAGTTTTTCGGCTCAGATTTTGCGTACATTATGCCGTCGGATCCTCCGACTACTCAAATTGTTAAAAAAACGCAAAGAAAAGGACCGACACTCGCGGTCCGCGGTTTCGGCCGAAACCATGGTTAAGCAAACCGCGAGTGTCTCGGTTTTGGCCGAAACCGAGCAAACGGGTCAATCTTCAGCCGAATCCATGACTACTACCGAGGCCCCTTCTACCCTAGTTGAATCGGCCTCTGAAGTTTTGCCTACTAATGTGGTTTCTCTAGAATTATCGGACACCATCCCTTTGGCTGTCTCTACCCCAGCACGTGGTGCTGCTAGGCCTCCTGCAGCCATGTCTATAAAGGCCTTTGCCAGGGCTAAAGCAGCCAAAACTACTAAGTCTGTGCCTGTTATGCCCCCCTCCCACAGGCCCAGTTCCAGTTCCCAAATGCTTACTCTGGCAGAGGATCTCATCTCTTTAATAAGGGGATCCCAATCTCACCCAGACAGGGCCTCTCAACCTCCAGAAAAGAGACCTAGAGCAGAGCCCCCTGAGCCAGTGTCCTCAGATGACTCTTCTGATGATTCAGACAATACAGACCATCCAGAGGCTCCTTTTTCTACTTATGAAGATTCTGATGCTGAAGAATCTATTCCTTCTGCTTCTCCACCAGAGGAATTTTCCTTTGGGGAAACCTTACATGCCATGAAAGAGCAATTCCAATGGCAGGGACAAGATTTCTCAGATTCAAGAAAAAGGCTTAGGACCTTTTTACACTTACCGCAACATAGGCCCTTAGCTATACCTCCAGTTCTTCCTGTTGTGGATGATGCATTTAATGATGTTTGCACTGCTCCTGATACTTTACCTCCAGCCCCTGCTAAGCCCGATAGGTTTTACAGGGTCGGACACTCATCACCACTTATACAAGGCTCCTTTTGCAGATCCTGAGACTATCTCCCAGGGGCCTAAGGCAGTAGCCGACCTCAGCAAAAACCCTCTCCTTCTGATAGGGAATCCAGGTCCTTAGAGATGGGGTAAAAAGTATACACCTCTGCTACTCTCTCAGCTAGAGCTTTGAACTGTCAGTTTCATATGATCCAATACCAAGAGTTTATGCTTGATCAGTTAACTAAGAAACTGTCCTCTGATGATTCCTTAGATAAGAAATATGTTCTAGAAATGGTGAATAACATTCAGCAGGTTAGTAACCATTCTTTAAAATGTGGCTATGATGCACTGGAGGCTTCATTTAGATCAGCCATGACTGGCACAGTTATAAGAAGGCATGCATGGTTGAAAGAACAGGTCTTGCCGGATCATGTTAAAGCAAAGCTATTAGATGCTCCTATGGATAAGGTCAGTCTATTTGGTTCTCCTGCCCAACAAGTAATGAAGAAAATGGAAGAGAAGGCAAAATCTGTACAAACAGTTAAAGATTTCTTACAGGTTCAGCCCCCAAGATTCAGCAGGAACTGGCCTTCCAAAAATTGGTCCTTTCCAGACTCCTCTAAAAATCAGAGAGGCAGGAATAGACGTTCCAGAGGCAGAAATCAACCCAGAGGAGGTGCCTACAGGGGACGCCAGTGGCAAGGCAATAACCAACGAGGCACAGATACAACCACTACCACTGCAACAGGACAATCACAGTGACTTGGCTCTGACACGCCTACCAGGGAACAAATAGCAGCACCCTTCGGCGGAAAGTTAGCCTTATTTTCAAAAAACTGGCACTATATCACAAGAGACAAGTGGATTTTGCAAACTATAGACCAAGGCTACAGGTTTCATTTCCACACCTTACCAGTAAAAAGAGGAATGCCAAACCTACCACCAAATCAAAAGACAGAAACCCTAAAACAAATAGCTCAATTAACAAAGATGAGAGCTGTGGAAAGGGTATCACCTACAGAACAGGGCAAGGGATTTTACTCCAGACTCTTCCTAGTACCAAGAAAAGAGAAAAGTTGGAGACCTATTCTCGACCTGTCCGCTTTAAACACATTCATCATTGTTCCAAAATTCAAAATGCTGACCCTACAGCAACTTCTTCCCATGCTGGGCAAGGAGTATTGGCTGGTAACTCTAGATCTCAAGGAGGCATACCTGCACGTCCCCATACGACCAATTTGCAGAAGATACCTCAGATTTCTTGCAGGATCAGAGCATTATCAATTCTCAGCATTGCCCTTTGGCTTATCTACTGCGCCCAGAGTGTTCACGAAATGCCTGGCATCAGTAATCGCTCATTGCAGGCTTCAGGGAATCCAAATTTATCCATACCTGGACGACTGCCTGATACAAGCGGACAACAAAAGCAAGCTGACACAAGACTTACAAAGAGTCATTTGCTTACTACAAGCCCTGGGATACACAGTCAATTTAGAAAAGTCTAGACTGATACCATCCCAAACAAGAACATTCTTGGGTGCAGAATTGGACACAGTAAAACAGATGGCATTCCTAACTGCAGAAAAACGAGAACAACTTCCTCTTTACTTCTTGGCATTAACAAAGCAGAACAAACTAACAGCAAGGAAAGTACTGCAGGCCTTGGGCTTCATGGCATCCTGCATAATCTTGGTCCCCCATGCCAGACTGCATATGAGAAAGCTACAGTGGTACCTAAAGAATTTATGGTCTCAACACAAGCACAGCTTAGAAACCGAAATACCACTAATCCCATGCCTGAAAGAAGAGTTCCTATGGTGGGCTCAGGCATGCCAGTCAAACCCAGGTTTGTCCTTCCACAACATTCAAACAAGCCAAACCATCACAACGGACGCCTCAGACCTCGGTTGGGGGGCCCACATGCTGGACAAGTGCATTCAAGGCTTATGGACTCCAGATCAGCTGCACCTGCACATAAATTAAAAAAAAAAAAAAAAAAAAAAAAAAAAAAAAAAAAAAATGCTGGCAGTAAAACTAGCAATCCAGAATTTCAGACCATTCCTCAAAGAAGGCCAATTGATGATAAGGACAGACAACACCACAGTCATGTGGTACATCAACAAACAGGGAGGCACTCATTCATACCCCCTATGCCGAATGGCTCTGGACCTATGGAATATGGCTCTGAGCTACAACATTCAGTTACAGGCAATATTTGTAGCGGGAAAAGAAAACATCCTAGCAGACATGTTAAGCAGAACTACCTCGGATGCTCACGAATGGATGCTACACCCGGACATCTTCAAGGCCATCACAAAGAAATGGGGAATGCCACAAATAGACCTATTCGCATCCCCACTCAATCACCAGCTCAGGAAATTCTGCACAAGGACATACCACCCACTTGCTTGGAAGGTGGACTCTCTATCCTTCAATTGGAAAGGCCTGACAGCATATGCATTTCCACCTCTTCCTTTGATGTACAAGGTACTACTGAAAATCAAAGAGGAACGTCCAAGGATAATTCTGATAGCTCCAAATTGGCCAAGACAACATTGGTATCCATTGCTGAGGAGCATGTCTCGGGGGGGAAACGTGGACACTGCCCCTGATTCCTTTGATGTTAACTCAGAGCAACTACAACATCCTGCATCCAAACCTGAAAACTCTGCAACTGACTGCCTGGAACATGACATAAGAGCAACTAACCCAGATTTATCCCAAAGGGTTAAAGACATTATCCTCGAGGCCCGCAGACCTTCAACAAGAAGGAACTATGCAGGAAAATGGAAAAGGTTTGTCATTTGGAGTACTGAAAGAGGGAAAGATGTGTCAAAGGTAGATATTGCCAACATCCTGGAGTATTTGGCAGAGCTTCTCCATACAGGCCTGTCCTATTCCTCCATCAAGATACATGCATCAGCTATTTCTGCAGAATACAGCTTCGATCACCCTGTCTTCTCACATCCTCTACTCAGGCAGTTCCTGAGAGGAATTAAGAATGTAAAACCTCCTAGGAAACCACCATTACCAGCATGGGACCTGAACTTTGTGCTAGAAAAATTGACACTCCCTCCATTCGAACCAGCAGCAACAGCAGATCTTCAACACCTATCCTGGAAAACTGCTTTCCTACTGGCAATTACTTCAGCAAGAAGGGTTTCGGAACTACAGGCTTTAATGGCAGTACAACCCTTCCTAATCTTCCATCAAGATAGAGTGTCCATGAGAACTAATCCTACATTTATGCCTAAGGTGGTATCCAGAGTGTCTCTAAACCAGGCAATCCACCTACCTACCTTCTTTCCCAATCCACAGAACAGGGGAAAGACTGCTGCATACCTTGGATGTACATAGACAGTTGCGCTACTACCTGGACAGAACCAAGGGCAATAGAAAGACTGACCAGCTTCTAGTAGCTTATGCAACAGGAAGGAAGGAAAAGCAATTTCCAAACAGACAATCTCCAAGTGGATAGGAAATTGCATAAGATTCTGTTACTCCTACCATGGAAAGCAAATTCCACAGAACATAAGGCCTCATTCTACAAGGGCTACAGCCACTACCACAGCTTTCTTACGAGGAGTGGCTACAAAGGACATTATTGAGGCTGCTACTTGGACCTCCGTGCATACATTTGCCAAGCATTATAACTTACCTCTCTACTCTAGATCCCGAGCAGGGTTTGCCACTGCTGTTTTGCAAGGGATCCTAACTACACCATAATTCTTCTTCCTCCTCCCCTAGTTTGGCTATGGTATTCTACCCATTTGTAAGGACTGCAGATGCATCCTTGAAGGACATAGTACAGTTTTGTACCTATCATAAATGTAGATGTCCGAACAGGATAGCATCTGCAGTCAGGATTACCCACCCTCCTTCCCCTCTGTGGTACTCCTAGGGTATTTGCCCACCTATTAGCTAGCTGGGGGGGGATCTCTTATGGTGTATTTGTTTGTATATATGTACATACATGCTTATTTTTTGTGTTTGCCTTCTACTTTTTTGGAAACATTGGCATTTACCCAAATATTTAGCTACCCAAGAGGGCAACTGGCATCTGGGGAAAGAAACACTGAGGAAAATGGCGTCGGCTGATGCCTTTATACCCGAAGACCAGCAGAGATGACGTCGGGTGAAGTGCGACACCAGCCGAGGCCAGACCCAGACTTTGGAATCCGGCCGACCGAAGGGCTGCCTGACGACAGGACAACCCATTTGTAAGGACTGCAGATGCTATCCTGTTCGGACATCTACATTTATGGTAGGTACAAAACTGTACTTTCCAGGGATTCTTTCCCTGGTCAATCCTACCAGCGCTCCTGAAGAGCGGCCCAACTCCTTTCCTCTGGAGGTGGTTGAGGGACATTTCTCCTTGTACCCTTCTGCCTGGCTAACCATCACCACCAATTATTGGGTACAAAGGATCATAACCAGAGGTTATCATATCCCCTTCGATCTTTGTCCCGTCCCTTCAAAAAAATCTTCCCAACGTTCCACCCAGTCAAAGGCAGCAATAGAGATAGAAAAGCTGCTAAGAAAAAGAGTCATCCAAATAGTCCCTCCAGACCAGATAGGATCCAGATTCTACTCAAGACTATTTTTGGTGTCAAAGAAAACCGGGGACTGGAAACCAATTTTGGATCTCAGTGTATTGAACAAGTTTGTGAAAGAACAAAAATTCCGGATGGTCACTATACAGTCTATCCTCTCGCTTTTGGAAAAAGACGATTGAATGTGCTCTGTAGATCTTCAAGATGCATACTGCCACATAAAGGTAGACAGACCATCAAGAAGATTTCTGCACTTCCGTGCGGGAGTCAGTCACTACCAGTTCAGAGTACTGCCCTTCGGACTCTCTACAGGCCCCAGAGTGTTCACAAAGTGTATGGCAGTTGTCACAGCTCACTTGCGACTTCAAGGATTTCAAGTGTTTCCGTACCTAGACTGGCTCATTTCCGTCCCCACCAGACATCTACTGGAAAAAGCCCTGGCATACTCTCTCCTCGCTGCTCAAAGGCTAGGCATAACCATAAACTGGCAGAAATCCAATCTCACCCCTTCTCAGTCGACAGAATTCATAGGGGTTATCTTGGACACAAAAAACTGCAGAGCTGCTATCCCAGGGCACAGAATTTTAAGGATAAAGCAACAACTAATTCCAATCCTTTCAAAGGAAAAATCCATGGCTCACTCGGTTCTACAGCTGTTGGGTTCCTTGGCAGCCTCCATCACCATTGTTCCTTTGGCCAGGTTTCACATGAGGCTTCTACAATGGCTACTGCTTACCCAGTGCTATCCTTTTCAGCATCCTGTTTCAGCCATGATTCGATTAACCCACAGGTGCAAACAGGATTTACATTGGTGGATGACACACAATCTCTCACAGTGGTCTCGTCCCTTTTCCCCCCAGCAACCCAAGGCCGCAGTGACCACGGATGCCTCCCTGATGGGGTGGGGGGGCTATGTCAGGGACAGACAGTCCAAGGCACTTGGTCCCAACTGGAGGCCCACCTGCATATAAATGTTCTAGAGCTGAGGGCGGTGCTTCTGGAGTTGCAAGCATTCCATCCCCTGCTGCCATCTTGGACAATTGCGATTCAATCAGACAACATGGTGGTGGTCTGGTACATCAACAAGCAAGGTGGAACCATATCTTACCCCCTATGTCGAGAGGCCATGAGGATATGGCAATGGGGGATGGCTACCAACCATCCCGGGAGTTCCAACGTGATAGCAGACAGACTCAGCAGGTGCATTCTTCAACCTCACGAGTGGTCCCTGAATCCCTTGATAGCAGCGGAGATCTTCCACCACTGGGGCTGTCCTGGCTGCGACCTCTTTGCATCCCCGACCAACTACAAATGCAGCAACTACTTCGCTCTGATTCCCCCTCTGGGACAGTCACCCAGGGACGCTCTAGTCCATGATTGGCACTCTGGTCTTTTCTACGCATTTCCGCTCTTTCCTCTCATTCCCCAGTTTTTGAAGAAAGCCCGGCAGTTGTAGAGCAAGGTAATCCTCATAGCACCGTATTGGCCACAACAGATTTGGTTCCCATTCCTTTGGCCTCACCTACTCCATCCAATCCCAGAGTTGTTCTCACACCCACAGAACCTAATTCATCCCAACCTGAACAGCCCGAAGCTAACAGCTTGGCTACTCCAATTCCCTTGATTGCCAGGCAGAATGATCTTTCTTTACCAGTATGTGATATTCAAATTGCTTCTCATAAGTCTTCCACTAGAATTACTTATCTGAGCAAGTGGAAAAGATTTACCTGTTGGCTGAAAGATAAACAAGTAGACCCCTTTTCAGCACCAGTGTTGATAATACTAGACTACCTGTCCGACTTGTTTCAATTGGGTTTATCGGCCTCTACCATTAGAGTTAATTTGGCTGCAATTTCTAATTTTCATGAGGGTGTCCAAGATTCCTCTCTTATGTCCCATAAATTGTGCAAGACCTTCATAAAAGGTGTGAATCCTCTGAAGCCACCTTTTAGAGAACCTATTCAACCATGGGATTTATCATTAGTTCTACAAGCTCTGACAATGGCACCTTTTGAACCAGCCTCTTCTTGTGACCTCAAGTATTTGTCATGGAAAACCTTGTTTTTGGTTGCTATTACTTCTGCCAGACGTATTTCTGAACTTCAAGCTTTATGTATCAAAAGTCCATACTTGATTTTTTCATAGAGATAGTGTCTCTGAGAGCTATCGTGTTACACTGCTGCAGTCATTACACTTGGGTTCCCCAGTCGGCCTGAGTTCCAAAGTCTTGGTCCGGCGTCGGTTGCTGTCACCTCCTCCCTGACGTCAGTGCGACAGGGGTATATAAGATGCAGCCGATGCCATTTTCTTCAGTCTTTCTTGCCGCGAGGTGCCCGAAGCAAAAGCAGTTCGCAAGTGCCGGTTGGCCGACTCCTGAGATTTTCTTTCCGAATCCAGAACCGAAGTTTTCTACAAAGCTAAGTACCCCGGTGGGGAAACTTATTCTTGCCTCAGACTGATGTCAGTAAAAGTTAATAGCTGTATTTCTTGTGGGAAGCAAATACCTCATAAGGATTTCCATTCTTATTGTATCCCATGCCTAGGCCCAGACCACGACGTCACTGGTTGTCGGTTTTGTGCTAGGTTTAACAAGCGCACTATTAAATGTCGGTTTGATTTTGCCCGACATTACTTTGACAGAATTTAATTACACCATGCCGTCGGAACCAACGACGACCAGAATTCATAAAAAGCTCAAAGACAAGGACAGGCATCCGAGGCCCAAAACTGGTGACGAAGCCTCTTCTAGGCCAGTCGCCGGTTCGGTTTTCAGTGAGGCACCTTCGCAGCCACTAACGACTGCTTCTGCAGAACCACAGGCTGCCTCCGACTCCCTCGTGGAGATGGCTGGGCCTTCGGATGCACAAGCTTTTCAGACTACCGAAACCGACCCTGCTGAGGGATCCGGAGTAGCTGAGCAACCCGCAGCCTCAGAGCGTGTCTTCAGACCTACTCAGCTAAGCATTAAACCCTCTTCTAAGTCTAAGACTCCTTTAAAAACAAAGAAACAAATACAGTCTCCAGGACAGGCCTCCATGCCTAAGAAACAAATGCTCAAAATGGCCGAAGACCTAATCACTCTGATCAGGGGGTCCCATCCCCCACCTAATAAAAGGCCTGGACAGGATGCAGACTATGACTCATCTGACCAGGTGTCCATTTCCTCAGATTCATCCTCAGACCTAGGTTATTCTTTACCCCTTATGAGGATTCTGATGCTGAGGAATCTATTCCTTCAGCCTCTCCGCCAGAGGATTACTCCTTTGGGGAAACTTTACATACCATGAGGGAGCATTTCCATTGGGAAGGCCAGGATTACTCAGAATCCAAGAAAAAGCTCAGAGACTTCCTATTATTACCTCAACACAGACCCCTTGCTATTCCGCCAGTGTTATTGTGGATGATGTGTATACTAAATCCAGCTTAAATCCTGATTTCTTACCTCCAGCTCCAGTTAAACCTGACTGGTATTACAGAGTCCCTGACTCGCACAAATTTCTGTATAAAAGCCCTGTTGCAGACCCTGAAACTATTTCTCAGGGACCCAAAGGGGTTCAGGCCTCATCAGCAAAGAATCCAGTTCCCTCTGACAGAGATACCAGAGCATTAGACAGATGGGGAAAGAAAGTATATACTTCAACTTTAGCAATGAGAGTATTAAATTTGCCAGTTTCACATGCCAAAATATCAGCAACGTTTGATGTCTCAGTTTAAACAAAAAAAAATGCTTCCAGATACAGATCCTGCTAATTTTAAAGAAATGCAGGATTTATTGCATGCTGCTGAACAAGTGGGAAAACATACTTTGCAATGTGGTTTTGATTCTTTAGAGGCCTCCTGTAGAGCAGCAGTTACAGGCTCTGTCATTAGAAGACATGCATGGTTAAAAGAACATATGTTACCTGATCCATGTTAAAGCTAAACTACTGGATGCACCTTTGCAGCATGATGTCTTCTTTGGAGTTAAAGCAGAAGAGGTATTAAAGAAAATGGAGGATAAGGCAAAATCTATGAAAACAGTGAAGGATTTCTTACAGGTTCAGCCTCCTCGATTTAGTAGAAACTGGCCAACAAAGAATTGGTCCTTTCCAGTTTCGGACAGACCTCAAAGGGGCAGATACAGATGTCCAAGATGTAGAGGTCAGCCACAAGGTCCTTACAGGCCTCGACAATGGGGTGCATCAGGCCAGAAAGAAGGGGAAGACAGGCACCAACCATATAAAAAACAGTCCCAATGACTTCCCACTGCAGCTGACAAACAACTCTCTCTTGGCAGCCCCCTTGGGAGGAAAACTGGCACATTTCTATCACAATTGGCATATGATCACCAAAGAGAAATGGGTTCTCAATATTTTATCTCAAGGTTACAGGTTCCACTTCCACACTCTGCCAAGGTTAAAAGGAATGCCAAATCTGCCACCAAATCAGTGGGCAGAGGCTCAAAAACAAATTACAGCACTCATGAACATGGGAGCTATTCAAAAGGTACCACCACAGGGACAAGGATTTTACTCGAGACTCTTTCTGGTTCCCAGGAAAGACAAAGCCTGGAGGCCCATTCTGGATCTTTCTTCTCTAAACACTTACCTAGATGTTCCGAAATTCAAAATGTTGACATTACAGCAGCTTCTTCCCATGCTGGGCAAGCAAGCTTAGCTCGTGACCTTAGACCTCAAGGAGGCATACCTGCATGTCCCTATCAGACAAAACTGCAGAAGATACCTCAGATTCATAGCTGGTCCAATGCACTATCAATTCTCTGCACTGCCCTTTGGCTTATCTACTGCGCCCAGGGTTTTCTCAAAGTGCTTGGCACCAGTAATTGCATTTTGCAGACAGAATGGAATTCAAATTTACCCGTACCTAGACAACTGCCTGATTCAAGCAGAGAGCAAGGACATTCTTCTAAAGCATCTGGCGTTTGTAAAAAAGTTAAGTTGCCTGGGGTAGACAGTAAACGAAAAGAAATCAAAACTAGTGCCCTCACAAGAGGTAATATTCCTGGGTGCCAGCTTGAACACAATGGCCCAGATGGCTTATCTCACTCCAGACAAGCAAGGACAACTGACTCAATACTTTCAGTTGATGGCAACAAAGACTCAACTCCCTGCAAGAAAAATTCTGCAGGCCTTGGGATACTTGTCATCTTGCATACTACTAATTCCATATGCCAGACTGCATATGAGGAAACTACAGTGGTACCTAAAGAGTGTATGGTCTCAACACTGTCAAAGTTTGGAAACAGTTATACTACTAATCCCTTGCCTTCAACAGGAGTTTCGATGGTGGGCTCAAGCTTGTCACCTCAACAGGGGACAGCCTTTTACTCTTCCCACAGCCAGGCAAACACTGACAACAGATGCATCGGATTACGCTGGGGAGCACACATGGCAGGAAAATGTATTCATGGCAAGTGGCCCGCAGAACAAAGGCATCTTCACATCAACCAAAAAGAGATGCTAGCTGTACAAAATACCCTTATAGCTTTCAAGGACCTGCTTCATCCAGGACAACTACTACTAAAGACAGATAACACCACAGTTATGTGGTACATAAACAAGCAAGGGGGCACTCATTCCTACCCCCTCTGCAGACAAGCCATGACCTTGTGGAACACAGCTATAAACTATCAAGTTCATCTGCAAGCACAATTCCTGCCAGGAGAGAAAAACACACTGGCAGACGACTTAAGCAGAAATATCATGGACCTCCACAAATGGGAATTGAGTCCACAAATATTCAGAATGATAACACAGAAATGGTCGAGCCCAGACATAGACCTGTTTGCATCCCCAATGAATTGCCAGCTACAGAAATTCTGCACAAGGAGTTACCATCCACAAGCATGGAAAGTGGATGCCCTCTCATTCTGCTGGAAAAACCTAAAAGTATACGCTTTCCCACCACTGCCTCTTCTTCCAAAGGTACTCATAAAAGCCAGGCAAGAGGAGCCAAAAATGATCCTGATTGCACCAGATTGGCCACACCAGCACTGGCACCCAATCCTAAGGAGCTTAGCACAAGGACCACCATGGATTTTGCCTCAAATACCACATCTGCTGTCTCAGCACAACAATCAGATACTCCACAGCCAGCTAAAGACTTTAAACCTAGCTGCATGGAAGATACCTTAGCCAAACAAGCAATGCCTCTCTTCAAAGCTGTCATGTACGTCATCCTGGAGGCCAGAAGGCCTAATACCAGGAAAGCCTATTCGGATAAATGGAAGAGATTCTGTGCCTGGAACCAGGCTCACAGCCTTGACCCTCTTGTGCCAAACATTCCTCAGATACTAGAATATTTGACTGAGATGCTGGACAAAGGCCTCTCCTTTTCATCCATCAAGATCCACGCCTCTGCCATCTCTGCTTATTACAACACGGATCCACCAATTTTCTCAATTCTTTTGCTAAAACAGTACCTCAGAGGGGCAAAAAACATAAGACCGCCCCATAGAGCACCTATTCCAACTTGGGACCTCAACTTTGTTTTGGAAAAATTAACTTTACCTCCTTTTGAGCCAGCTAGCACAGCAGAATTAAAATATATCTCTTGGAAAACTGCTCTGCTCCTGGCAGTAACATCAGCACGAAGAGTTTCAGAATTACAGGCACTAATGGCAGTGGAACCTTTCCTCATTTTCCACCAGGACAGGGTGTCCTTAAGAACTAACCCTACGTTTATGCCTAAGCTGGTTTCAAGTGTGTCTCTAAACCAAACTATTCACTTGCCAACTTTTTATCCAAAACCACAGAATAAAGGGGAGAGACTACTGCATTCATTGGACATTCACAGGCAGTTACACTTCTTCTTGGACAACCAAAGCTTTCAGAAAATCTGAGCAATTATTGGTAGCATATGCTGCAGGAGCACAGGGAAAAGCCATTTCAAAACAGACTATTTCCAAATGGATAGGACGTTGTATACATTTCTGCTATACGCACCATGGAAAACCTGTGCCTACCAGCATTAGATCCCCCTCCACCAGGGCAACAGCCACTTCAACGGCCTACCTCAGAGGAGTACCTACCAAGGATATTTTGGAAGCAGCAACATGGAGCTCTGTGCATACCTTCATCAAGCATTACCGTCTGCCTCTATACTCAAAATCCAGAGCTGGCTTTGCCTCTGTAGTGCTGCAGGGCCTTATACCCACCCCTAATGCCTTATAGAACCAGCCACCCTGCCTCAGCTTTGGGATTCTACCCAAGTGTAATGACTGCAGCAGTGTAACATGATGAACACAGTACAGTTTTGTACCTACCATAAATGTAGATGTTCGAGTGTTCACACTGCTGCAGTCCAGGTTACCCTCCCTCCTTCCCCTCTTTCTTACTGGTATGTACCTAGGTCTTCTACCCTTTACCACCTATGGGGAGTATTTGCTGGTAACTGAAAGTTGTTGTTTGCTTTTCTTATGTATGTTTTATTAGTAATTTGAATTGCCTACCTATTTGGGGGCACCTGACATCTGGGACAAAAAAAAACTAAAGAAAATGGCATCGGCTGCATCTTGTATACCCCTGTCGCACTGACGTCAGGGAGGAGGCGACAGCAACCGATGCCGGACCAAGACTTTGGAACTCAGGCCGACTGGGGAACCGCCTGACGGCAGGATAACCCAAGTGAAATGACTGCAGCAGTGTGAACACTCGAATATCTACATTTATGGTAGGTACAAAACTGTACTTTTTCTTTCTCAACCATTCAAACAGAGGAGAGTATTGCCTACATACCCTTGATATACACAGGCAAATCCGTTTTTATCTAAACAGGACTAAACCCATTCTTAAATCTGACCAGTTATTTTTGGCATTTTCTGGATCTAGAGTAGGATTGGCTTTTGCTAAGGTCACATTCGCTAGATGGTTGAAGGACTGTGTGACCTTTATTTACACACAACGTAATATCTCGTTGCCTACTACCATGAAAGCTCATTCAACAAGGTCGAAGCTCATTCAACAAGGTCGGTGGCAACTTCTGCTGCCTTCCATGCCATAGCTTCTTTACAGGACATCTGTGCAACTGCAACTTGGGCTACGCCTCATACCTTCATCAGTCATTACAAATTGGATTTGGCCTCCAGGGGAAGAGCATCTTTCGGTTCTATGGTGCTCAGAAATGTCCTTCCATGAGAGCTTCTCAGGAATAGAGGTTACTGGGGACTCTGTCCCATACGTAAGGAATGAACGAGGATTAACAATATCAGATAAAGAAGTTAAGTCTGTATTGTTGATCCTCGTTCAGTCATTACGACCCTCCCTCCTTCCCCCTCCTGTAGTTTCTAGTGGATCTCACCATCCAGTTCTCTTAGGTTATTTGACCAGAGGTAGCCTCTACCTTCTTTAACTTGCAAACTCAATCTGAGGTAACTGGGAGAGGGGAGTTATGGGTAAGAGCTTGGCTCGAGAGTTTGAAGCTGACGCAAGCTTGGAAAATGGCAGGCTCGCTTCCGAGGTCGGAACCAATACCCATATGTAATGACTGAACGAGGATCAACAATACAGATGGAACGTTATGGTAAGACATAACTTCTTTTTCTTTCTTTCAGAACTACCTTTCTGGTGGCTGTCACTTTAACAAGAAGAATTTCTAAACTCCAGGCCTTATCAGCTAGACCTCCTTACGTTGTTTTCCATAAGGATAGATTTTCTCTATGCATTAACCCTTCCTTTAGGCCTGAAGTGTCCACAGAAACTAAGTTTAGTCAACCCATTCAATTGGCAGTCTTCTTTTCAAGCATCTTTTGGACGTTCATAGACAATTTCATTTTTATCGTTACAGAATGAAACAGTACAGGAAGTCTGACCAGCTATTTATATCCTTGTCACCTAACCGCCTATGGCAGGCAGTTTCCAAAGTTACCCTGGGTAAGTGGATTACGGACTGCATTTCATTGATTGTATTCCCAGAAATGTTTGGAATTGCCTCACCATCCCACAGCCCATTCCACCAGATCTATGGCTACTTCATCTGCCTTTTCCTTTAGAATGTCGATTGATATTTGCTCTCATCCACTTGGTCAAAGAGTCATACCTTTGTTACCCATTACAAATTGGACTTTGTTTCCAGAAACAGGGCTTCCTTTGGCTTGACTGTGCTCCGGTATATACTTTCTTGAGGTCCTCCCAAGAATCTCTGACCCATCAGTGAGGAAGAATAAAAAGGACAACATCAGATTTAAAAGTTATATATGTGCCATAACTTGGTATCTGTGTAGTCCATTTTCATTCTTCCTCACCTTCTCTCCCAGTCTTTCCCTGGCCTTGTCACTCCTAGAAGAATCTTCGGAAGACTTTGGAACACACACGCTCCATGTTTGAACCTCAGTCCCTCCTCTGTCTATTCTGTCTCTATTATCCAGTGGGCAGTAAGGAAGCAAACTCGATCTGAGGAGTAGGGGATGATGTAGAGCATTATGGGTAGAGGGAGGAGCTCTAGATTCGGTCTTTGGATCCAAATATGAAAAATGTGGCCTAATTGGATCCGAGGGTCAGATCCTTAAACCATCAGTGAGGAAGAATGAAAACTGAACACAGGTGCCAAGTTATGGTAAGTACATAACTTTTAAGTTAATGCAGGGAATTGTCATAGAGAAGCTCAAGTGCTGGAGAAGCTGTGAAATGTGATGCCAGCTCATATCCATCTTACAACTGATAACTGTTGAGGTGGATATATAGGGACAGCAAGGTTCTTGTGTTATAAGTACACAACTTTTGTTAATCATTGGTGGTGACCAGGTGTCTGTATCACCTGGGCTGGTTTCACTATATGCTTTTCAGGGTTTTGATTGAAAATTCTGAAAGCAGTCTTGTATTTCAATGTTAATGGTTATATTTTAGTCATAGGATTAGCAGTAAAAGTGCACAGCTTTGGAAAGTCTTTATTCCAGTTTACTGATGGCCTGCCTCCACTGAAAACTTATTTTTCTTAAACTGTACTCTCCTGCACTGGCAGCAAAAATCTACCCTGGAAGCACAGGTTATTCCCAACTCAAATAATGCAGGTACTGTGCGTTTGGTAAAGCTATCCTCAGTAAAAAGATTTAGGCTTAAATATCATTCCCAAAGATACAGTTATGGCTAGAACTCATTCCTGCATGATATCAGAGCACTTGGAGAGAGTACTTGAAGTTCTTAAGAAGACTACTTGATGACTGACTGTGTCTGCGAGCACGATGATTGGTAAAATCTGAAACCATATATTGCCCTCTTGGTAGGGTAATCATTTATTTGTTTTAACATTTGTTAATCTGGCAAGTGAGCTGGTCTGAAGACCTTTTTTAGTCACGACCTGGGCCATTCATACATAGTGCAGGCAAACATAAGGGTCTACATTAAATCAGCCAATGCTTAAAAAAGAGAACGCTGATTTATCGACCCCATGTAAGCAAAAGCTTACAATTCCGAACACTAGGGAAAAAAAATCGCTGTTCCAAAAAAGAAAAAAAAAAAACACTTTAAAACATTACATAACGTGGGGCTGTGCCCCCCACCCCCTACTCAAGTGCATCAACTCCGCGATCGCACTACAGTGATGAAAATGGCAAAATAACGAAGGCGGCCAAGAGATTTTTTCCCAGGGAAATAATTCGCTTATATGCCGTTTCACGCTTTCAAGTTCGATCAAGATGCATTCGAAAGAATGTGTCTTCGGTCATATAATAGGAAGCCAAACATAAATACTAACATACAGATGTAGAAGAAGTGTGGTAACATAAGTGAAGGTTATCCGATGTAACAAAGTAAGTAGAGCTAAATACAAAAAAAAAAATGCAATGAGATTATTTTGTGTAGACAAAAAAACAAGAGGTGGGGTAGGATGACTAAAGTAAATTTGCACAACGTTGTTAAGAGTGTACAGAAATAGAAGAGGTAATTGATAGTAAAATGGCATCATCTGCTTATTTGCTCCCAGTTTCCCGATTATTGCTATGTTCATAATAACTCTTTAAAGCTGTACTGTCTTTAGAAACATGTTGCAAGTAAAGAGATGCGTCAAACTGTACTGTAAGCAGTTATGTAAATAAGTATATATCTGTATATGTTAAACCTGAATTCTATGTGGTAAATATCTTGTGTTACTGCTATGTGTGTCTGTGACATTAATAGAACTTGTTGATAGGATAGATTTGTCTCAACGACTCCCCCATTTGTGGAATGGACTTCCTCTGCATGTCAGAGTACCGTACTAGCCCTCTTTTAAGAGGAACCTGGTGGATGGGAAGCAGCAAATGTACCCCTAGGATCCCACATGTGTCACTGCTGGACAGGGAAAACAGGTGCTGACTTTATGGGAACATGGGTGAAATTCTTGGCCATGCTTATAAGGGCCTCTGGGCCAATAGCCTTGTATCGTCCTATGAACCTTTATTTCCTGAGCAATGGATTGCAAATGTCCTTGGACCAGTCCATGTACAGTAAACTCTCAGTTAACCGGCACCCATGGGGATTGGTAGATGCCAGATAACTATAGCTTCTGGTTGCTTGATAGTTACTATTAAAAATAGGCCCATTTAATACTGTACCCTATACTGTTTGTTTGGTTTGACCTGTTTTCAGGTTGGGAGAGAGGGAATTTATTCCTATCTTCCTTTTTAACATTCTTAAAACTCGAAAAACGTAAGGTATGTTTCTGTGGGAGAAAGCAAAGTGCAGCGCATGAAAATTATAATGTATTTCTTCAATTTTTTTTGCCTGTTGCTTGAGTTCCGGTTAACTGAGAGTTTACAGTATTCAGTTAACAGATTAAGTTTGTTATGTAAATAAATTGGACTGTAATGTGTGAAGCAGGTGATGCACTTTCCTTTCAAGTAAAGTAAGCCCATATGTATAAATCAAAGGCCATTTCATCTAGGATATTCTTTGCTGCTTTTTCTCATTGTCCCTTCTATCAGTTTGCATTTGTAGATTTTAAATCAAGAGCTTACTGAGTTGTTTTAATAATGTAGGAGTTCTGGATCTCACAGTATAATTCAGATAAGTTTCCTTTACAGACTTTTATCTGTGTATGTATCATGCATTGATCTGCAGCTGCTAAAACATTTTTATCTTTTCCCCCCTCCAGCTTAAAATATTCCCGAGAGGCCCAGATAAGGTGGAGTGGCCTGCACTGTGGTTGTTTTGTTGGATAACTTTTCTGCAGAGTGCTACTACTTGGTTGCTGGAAGAAGGTTTTATAGCCAGATACCAAATCAGCAGATGTTTCATACGGAGAAAAACAGTGTGCAGGTAATTTTCCCTAAGTATTTTATTATTAAAGAGCATTGCACGACAACAGCTTTTTCATTTGGTTGTGTGTGTTTGTGCGCACAAGTATGTGCATATATAATTTTAACAAATCAACCACTTTTAACTATGACCAACCACAAAACAAAGGTAGTAATGGTCCCAAAACTCTAAAATACTGCTGAAGTTTTAAGCACTTTTGTCACACCTATCAGCCTGGAGACATCAACAGTCTGGACAAAGTCCCATGAAAAATAGGTACAACTGGACAAAAATCTGTAATCTAATTAATATAAAATTTGCATGCATAATAATATAACTGCCAACTCCAGTGGAATTGTGGGATACCAACATTCAAACACAAGTTGAAAAACAGGGAAAAATAACATAAAACTAACCAAGACAGTACTGTTATACTTACATTAACATTTCAGTTTGTATAAAACTTTGGACTTGTGTAAAACTAAAATGTTCAAATTTTGCCTCTTATTTTTGGTTCATTCCTCATAAAATTTGTTTTTGTTTTTGGCAAACCATTGAAGATTGAAGTCACTAAATAATGACAGACATTTTGAGTTTCAGACTTTATATCCTTCAGAAAATATATAATGTAAAATGTAAATTCTGTCATTCCAGCAATGTTTAAAATCTGTCCCTAATTTGGGGCATTGCCCCCCACCCCCCATTTTTTCTGGCTTTGTCCAGATTTCTTCCCCTGAGAGGTATGTGAGAAAGAAAGGTAGAACTGAAGTAGAGGAAGAACTGTGCAACATCTAAATTGTGGGTTTGTCCACAATCTCTGCTACATTTCTCCTCAACATGCTATAGTTTACTCTTGATATTTCCAGGTAAATCTTTGGAATAACTGACACTTCAGTGGTTTAGTGCACATAAGCTAGTTAACGAAAGGAACATAAAAAAAGGTCAAAGTGAAACATTAGAGTAAACTGAAAAAGAAAGAAACCAGGAGCTAAAAAGAGTACAGAAAATGAATAGCCGCCGTCCAGATTCTTTAACTTGAAAACTAGATGCGTTGTCTTGTGTATGGTGGTTATCCAACTGTATATGTGTATAGTTCTCAAATTCTGAACCCCCAAAAATGATCAAACATGCAAAATGTGGATCATCCCCTAAACACTTCAAGTCACATGCTTGACAGCATGGTTAAAATAAACTTATCAACAAGCGATAGCATATCTTGCTAATAGCAACTATGATTTATTCGGTTTACCCTTACTTAAAATTCACCATAGGACAAACCCTACAAAGCGAAGGAGGTTTCTTGGCTGTCTGGGTGATGGTGAGCAATTTGTTTGCTGACGTAAAGCTCATTAGCATACTGCACATGTGTACTAATTTATTCCTAACGTCAGTTGAAGTTTGCATTCCTGTCAAACATGCTATGATTCTGTGGGACTTGACTCTGACAATGGCCGCACAGACATTTTCCATCCCAAACTGGGTGCTGCAAAAGAATCACATCCCTAGCCACTGTGCATGATTAAAAGACTTTAACGAATCTACAGCACTGACTACTGGATACCAGTATTTGCACTCATTGCATTACAAACTCAGCAAATGCCACACGTCATGTATGCCACTTCTACTACCTAGCCAGCTCAATGGGCACCGTTATGTAACATCATAAAATGCTACTTTGTTCTGCAAATTAGTATAAATATTGTTTTCTTCCTCTTTAGTGATATTGCAGTCTCTGAAATTCCAACAACTTGCGTAAGCCAAAACTTCAACCAATATACAATCTTGTTGCTGGACCAAATATCCAGTTGAGTCAGACCAAAGGCACAACAGCAATTTAACCGAGAGAGAGGAAAGCTTATAATTATTGGGATTCCCCAGAAATGTTCTATGCCTTACCTGGCAGCTATACAGTCGATGTAAGATTCACTTTTAAACTTCCCATCAGTTTTAAACATTTTTACTGTACAAAAAAAATCCTATACACACACAAACAAAATGCACCACTACCTGACACAACAGCACGGAGCCTTGTGGATAAACCTACTTCGGTAACATATAATGAGATTCTTGCACACAATAAAGTGCAAGATGTATGATGTTCTTTTGTTGCAGTATTCTTGACTCAAGGGAGTTGCCTGCCAGGGCAACAGCCCGATGTCTGTCAGTATACCAAAGCCTACCCTAAGGTGCGTGGTACATCTGACGTTGGCTGACAGCAGACGTCAGCCATTAAAGAGAAGTACGCATGCACTACTCTCAGAACTTCTTTGCCTCCAGTTGCCTCTCCAGTCTGGGAAGTCGTTCTGCTGTTGGAATCACTGTCCTTTGGATAAAATAAGTGCTCCGTTGGGGAAACCTTTGTTTTTGCTACCTTTCTTTATCTTTGAGGTTCATGTCATCCAGAAAAGGGAAGTATGATTGTGGGACAACAGATTCCACATAAAAACAAGTCATACTCAGGGCCTTTTTTCCTAGAGCCTCAGCACGATCACAAATCCTGTACTGTTTGCTAATCCGTTGTCCCGAAAACTCTCCAGAGTCAGTTAACCTCCCTTGTGATATAACTTGAAAACCAGCATCTCAGGCTTCCTGCAAAAAGTGCGATGGATGCTCCTCTGGATCCAGCGACTGAGCCTATTAAACAGCCAAAAAAGATAGGCCGGAATCCGAAGCTATGCCTCTCGAGTCTGACGTCTCTTCCAAAGCGCATGAGAGCTCGGAGATGTGCCAACCGAGATCTGGAACCCCAGATTGAGACCGCTTTACGGCTGTCTTGGCTCCGGATGTTTGCGCGTCCGGAGAGGCTTCTCAGACATTTGCCTCCGACGTCCAGGGGGAGCCGAGGCTTATAGTGTTGGATGGCCCTAGGGGGATTACCCAGATTCTCGTTAGGGAAGATGTTGACTCCGTTACTGTGGAGTGCAGGCCTATGTCTAGCCCCCTTCTTTTCACCATATGGATACGCCTGCAAAGAAAAAAACAAACATGTCTGTCCTTCTCCTGGTCTACAGAAGAAATGGTTGAACTTTTTACAAGGGCCTCTTCAATGCCTTTGTGGCCCTTAGGCCTCTGTCAGGTAGTGCTGCTTGCCCCTCCGCCCTGGCCTTCCTCCCCTAGGAAGAGACCTCTTCTCCAAGAGAACTTTACTTCATTGCCCATTGTTGTACAGCGTTTCATTTTGAATACTGTGTTTACTTGTTACTGATAGCTGTACTTTAGCATTAGGAGGTACCCTTTCTTTATAGGAAGAGACCTAGGCCCCATCTTAGCTCTGTTGAGCACTCTTCTCAGGAGGAGGAGGATGAGGAACTGCGACTATTCCTCCCAAATTCCCTCCACGTTGAACTATGCCTCCCCTGAAGGGGACTCCAGTGGCACAGATTCCCTCATGGAGGAGATTTGTATCGGGGAGACAATCTCCAAAATGCGGGACAACTTCAGGTGGGACTCCACAGAGATGTCAGAGGTCCAGAAGCGTTATGCCCTCCTCCATGTTCAGACCCCCAGTCCTTCAGCCATCCCTTCTGTAATCCCTGCATTTCTGAATGCATTTGCATCCACTTCCACCCAGACTCACAACCCCCAGCTCCTAAAAACCTGATAGGTACTACAAAGTACCCAAGGGCTGCCAGTTCCTTTTGAAGGCACCTGCTGCAGATCCTTCAGTTATTTCTCTTGCCTCTGATAAGGCCTCCAGGTCCATTCTTTCCTCTTCCCTGCGGCCATCAGATAAAGACAGCAGACAGTTGGAGAAGCTAGAAAAAAAAATCTATACTTCATCTACCCTGGCCTTCAGAGGTTTAAATTATCAGAACACATAACCAGGTACAACTTGGAACTCCTTTCCCAGGTCTCTAAATTATCGGGTGTGCCTGACTCTGCAAATAAGGCCCTGGCATCCTCTCTCCTTGCCACCTCCTCTCAGGTAGCCAGACATTCCATCAAGTGAATCTGTGATGCAGTAGAAGCCTTCTCTAGGGCTGCTGCTTCTTCTGCCCTTAAAAGATTTGCCTGGCTAAAGCATCAACCTCTACCTGAGGATGTCAAGGCAAAACTGATGAATGTGCCCCCCCCGGTTAACACCTCCCTGTTTGCGGAAACCTTCAGCAGAGCTCTTCAAATCTCTGCAGGAAAAAGCAAAGAGCTTAAGGATCTCAAACACATTTTGGTATCCCCTGTACCCAAATTTCACAGGAATTGCCCTGCGAAACAAACTTTCATACGTAGGCAATCCAGAGCACCTTGCTCTACGTCCCAAAAGATGGCTAAGAAGGCCCAAAATTTTCCCTCCTCTTTTTTGCTTCTGTCCCTCATATAACCAAGCAGCCCTTTCCTGATTGAATGGGCTCATCTTCTGACTTTTGCAACAACCTAATTCCCCTCTCCCAACACCTTTCCCTTCTCTCTTCCTTCCTGGAATTCATCACTCAAGACTCTTGGGTGTTGAGCGTCATAAAAAGGGGGTACTTCATGGTTTGGCACAAAGTGTCTTCAAGGGAATCCCCCTACTGCCTAAAGATCAGCTCCCCCTTTTCCCACCAGTTCTACTAGAACTCCTACAACAGGGCACCATAGAACCTATTCCTCGTGGGGAAGAGGGAAGTTGCTTTTACTTCCATCTTTTCCTAGTTCCCAGGAAGGAAGGACCCTTGAGACGAATCCTGGATCTCTCCTACCTCAACAATTTCCTCATAGTCCCCACTTTCAAAATGTTAACCCTACAAACGCTGTTTCCTCTCATCCTTCCTCAGGCATTTCTAGCTTCAGTAGATATCAGTGATGCCTACCTCCATATCCCAATTCACCGCAGATACAGGAGATTGCTATAATTTTCCGTGGGATCCTTGCACTGTCAGTTCTCTGCTTTGCCCTTTGGAACTCTCTACAGCTCCGAGAGTCTTCACAAAATGTCTAGTCTCAGTAGTAGGCTTTTGCAGGTTCCAAGTGATCTTAATTAACTCATAACTGGACATCCTCTTAATCCAAGCCACTTCATAAGCAGAATTGAACAAATCCCTCCAAATGACAATTGCCATTCTCCAAAACCTGCGCTTTACCATCAACTTCAAAAAAATCATCCCTGGACCCAGACCACAGTCTCCTATTTCTGGGCTGCAGATTCCAAACCCTGAGCAAGATAGTGTCTCTTCCACCTTCCAAGGCTCAGGAGATCTCGCTAATCTTTGCAGAGACACTCCACCTAAATCAGATTTCTGCCAGACATTCCCACAGGGTCTTGGGCCCAATGGCTTCCACTGTCTCAGTGCTTCCTCTGTCAAGGCTTCACATGAGGAAACTTCAGTGGTTCCTCATATCAGTATGGTCTCAGTATGCTCACCATCTAGAAAACCCGATTCCACTCCTCCCATGTCTAAAGCAGGAGCTGCGATGGTGGGTCTCACAACTACCTCTAAACCCAGGTCTTCCCATTCACCCTGTCCAACCTACTCAGACCTTATTCACTGATGCTTCAGACATGGGCTGGGGGGGTGGGCTTAGACCTACACACAGCTCAAGGGCAGTAGTCTCCCTTCCAAATAAAGGAACACACAAATGTGAGAAAAATGAGGGCTTTAATTTTAGCCCTCCAAATCTTCAAGTCACTGATCAGATGAGGGAGGTTGCATGTACATACCTACAACAGGACAGTCTTGTGGTACATAAACAGGGAGGTACCAGATCCTATCTGCTGTGCAGACCAGCCATGCAGGTATGGGATCTAGCTTGTCATCTAGATGTATTCCTCCAAGTGGTGCATATCCCCTTCAGCCAGAATAAAGTGGCTGACACCCTAAGCAGATCCAGGATACAAGCCCATAAATGGATGCTTCACAGGGATGTGTTCTTAGACATTGTCCACCAGTGGGGCATTCCAGAGATGGATTTGTTTGCCCTTCCCCATGAACAAACGGCTTCCTCGGTTGTGTGCCAGAGAATATCATCCTCGGGCATGAAGAGTGGACATAGTTTCAATACCATAGAAGGGGAAATTCCTGTATGCATTCCCTCCCCTTCCACTCATCCCCAAAGTCCTGTTGAAAGTTCAACAGGAAAAGCCAAAAGATCTTGCTGGTGACTCCCTGTTGGCCAAGACAGCATTGATTCCACCATCTGTTTCACTCAGCCAAGGGCAATCACCACAAGTTACCCCACCAAGTGGACCTGTTAACAGAAAACAAGGGCTCACTCCTACACCCACATCTGGAGACCCTCAAATTAACTCTTGGGTGATAGAGCCCTAATACCCTTCAGACACCTATACCATGAGGACTTGCTTCAAGTACTGCAGGAGGCCAGGAAACCTACTAATAGAAAATCTTACCTCTCCAAATGGAAGAGTTTCTCTGTTTGGTGTCAGTCTAAGACCCAGGACCCATTGAAAGTGCTCCCGCCTATGGATGTTCTTCATGTTTCACTGTTGCAGTCATTACATTTGGGTAATCTGCTGGCAGGTTGCCCTCAGTCGGCCTGATTAACAAAGTCTTGGTTCCTGTGTCGGTTGCTGTCTCTTCTTCCATGACGTCAGGTGGTCAGGGGTATAAAACATGTAGCCGACACCATCACATCATTCTTTCTTGCCGTGCGGTGCCCCTAGCAGAAGCAGTTCACAAGTGCCGGTCGGCTGACTCCTGAAATTTTCATTTTCGAGTTTCAGAACCGAAGTCTTCAACTAAAATGCTAAGTACCCCGTTGGGGAAACTTTTTCTTGCTCCTTACTGATGTCAATAAAAGTTAATAATTGTATTATTTGTGGGAAGCAAATACCTCATAAGGATTTCCATTTGTACTGTATTCCTTGCCTAGGCCCTGACCACGACGTACCTTGTTGTAGGTTTTGTGCTTTATTTAATCAGCGAACTACCCATCGTCGGTACATTTTTGCTTCTAAATATTTCGGTTCACGGTTTAATTATCCAGAAATGACGTCTGTTAGCAATCCGACTACCGGAATGCCAAAAATATGCAAAGAAAAAGACAGAGGCCGTTGAGGTCCAAAACTGCCGATGACGCTTCTCCTAAGCCAGTCGCCAGTTCGCCGGTACTCAGTGAGGTGCTTTCGCAGCCCCTGATACCCGCTACTTTTGATTCGTGCAGGCCCCTATGCCTAAAAAACAAATGATCAAAATGGCTGAAGATTTAATTACTCTAATTAGGGGTAGTCAACCCCCCCCTTCTAAGAGGTGAGCTTGACTATGAATCTTCTGAACAGGACTCTTTCTTCTGACTCTTCTAATGAACAGGATTTGTCCATACCTACTTATGAGGACTCTGATGCAGAGGATTCCATTCCTTCTGCTTCTCCCCCTGAGGATTTTTCTTTTGGGGGAACTTTACAAACCTTAAGGGAACATTTCCACTGGGAAAGTCAGGATTTTTCTGAATCCAAAAAAGAGGCTTAGGGATTTTCTTCTTCTTCCTCAGCATAGGCCTTTGGCTATACCTCCTGTACTAGACATTGTTGATGATGAGTTTTCAGAATCCAGTATGGCCCCTGATTCTCTGCTTCCGGCCCCTTGTAAGCTAGACAGTTACTACAGGGTTCCTGACGCCCACAAATTCCTTTTCAAAAATCCTGTTGCGGACCCTGAAACCATTTCTCAGGGGCCCAAGGGCATTAAGGCTTCTACAACTAAAAATCCTACCCCTTCTGATACAGAATCCCAGGGCGCTGGATAGATGGGGTAAAAAGGTTTATACTTCTGCAACCTTGGCAATCTGGGCTTTAAACTGTCAATTCCATATGCTAAAATATCAGCAGCATATCATGGGACTGCTTAAACAGAAAATGATGTTGATTTCTGACTGTGTGGAAAATAAAGATTTACAGGATTGATTGCATTCAACTGAACAAGTTGGAAAACATACTTTGCAATGTGGTTTTGATTATTTGGAGGCCTCTTGCAGGGCTGCTGTAACTGGGTCTGTGCTTAGAAGGCATGCTTGGCTTAAGGAGCAATTTCTGCCTGATCATGTTAAAGCAAAATTGTTGGATGCTCCTTTGCAGCAGGACCGTCTGTTTGGCAATAAGGCTGAAGAAGTTCTAAAAAGATGGAAGATAAAGCTAAATCTATGCAAACTGTGAAAGATTTCTTACAAGTACAACCTCCAAGACTTAGTAGGCACTGGCCTACTAAGAACTGGTTCCTTCCAGAGCCACTCAAGCCAAACCCAGACATTCCAAAAGCACCAGGGTTCAGTCCCAAAGGATTTTCAGAACTAAGCAATGGGGTGCCTCCTCTTCCAAATCTGGAAACAAGACACCTCCCTATGGTAAGCAGTCTCAATGACTTTACTTTAGAATTACCAAGCACTTACCTTTAGCCACCCCTTTGGGGGGAAAACTGGCACTTTATGCAAAAAAACTGGCAGCTTATAACCCAGAACAAATGGGTTTTAAATATAGTATCCCAGGGATACAGATTTCATTTCCACACGTTGCCAAAGCCAAGTGGATGGCCAGACCTGCCCCCAAATCAGTGGGCAGAGGCTCAGAAACAAGTACTTTCCTTCTTAAACATGGGGGTTATTCAACTAGTACCAGAAGAGGAAAAGGGACAAGGTTTCTATTCCAGACTTTTCCTGGTACCCAGAAAAGACAAATCATGGCGTCCAATTCTGGACCTGTCTGCTCTAAACACCTTTCTGGACATTCCAAAATTCAAGATGCTGATTCTTCACCAGTTACTTCCTATGCTAGACAAAGATGCCTGGTTGGCAACTCCTAAATCTAAAAGTGGCTTACCTGCATATCCCAATCCGGGAATCTTGCAGAAGATACCTCCGCTTCAAAGCAGGCTACTTGCATTATCAGTTCTCCACACTGCCCTTTGGCTTATCTAATGTGCCCAGGGTTTTTACAAAGTGCCTGGCTCCAGTAATTGTATTTTGCAGGCAAAGAAATATTCAAATATATCCATACCCGGATGATTGTCTAATTCAGGCAGAAGACAAGGCCATTCTTCTAAAACATCTGGCGTTTGTAAAAAGGGTTCTAACTTGTCTAGGGTACACCATAAATGAAAAGAAATCACAACTAGTATCCTCTCAAAAAATTACATTCCTGGGTGCAAGCTTGAATACAACTGCCCAGATAGCTTACCTTATGCCAGAAAAGCAAATTCAGTTGGTGATTTACTTCAAACAGGTGGCCACAAAAACCCTGCAGACAAATTCTGCAAGCTTTGGGGTTCATGGCCTCCTGCATTCTTCTAATTCCATATGCAAGACTGCATATGAGGAAACTTCAGTGATGCTTAAAAAGTTTATGGAGTCAAGATTGTCACAGCCTGGAAACAATGATTCCTATCATACCTTGCCTGCAATTAGAGTTCCTATGGTGGGCAGAGGCCTGCCACCAAAACAAGGGATTGCCATTCACACCACCCCCTGCCGCCCAAACCCTAACTACAGATGTATCAGACTATGCATGGGACCTCATTTGGCAGGGAAGTGCATTCAGGGCAAATGGAGCCCAAATCAAATGCACCTTCATATCAATCAAAAAGAAATGCTAGCTGTACAGAATGCACTGACGGATTTCAAGGACTACCTTCATCCAGGGCAACTAATGGTAAAGGCGGGCAGCACCACAGTTATGTGGTACATAAACAAGCAGGGGGGGGTACACATTCCTATCCCCTCTGCAGACAAGCCATGGTATTGCGGAACACGGCCTTGAGCTGTCAAGTACAGCTACAAGCTCAATTCCTGCCAGGAAAGCAGAATATTTTGGCAGACAAACTAAACAGAAATCTCATGGACCCACACGAATGGGAACTGGAACCATGGATTTTCAACATGTTGACACGCAAATGGGAGAGCCCAGACATAGATGTTTTTACCTCACCCCAGAACTACCAGTTGGACAAATTTTGCACAATAACTCACAAAAAAGCCTGGAAAGTGGATGCTCTGTCCTTCAGCTGGGAAAACATATCGGTCTATGCCTTTCCCCCTCTGCCTTTGCTCTCCAAAGTTCTACTAAAAGTCAAACAGAACAAACCAAAAATGATTTTGTTTGCTCCAGACTGGCCTCACCAACACTGGTACCCACTCATACGCAGTCTGTCACAAACTTATCCATGGCACCTGCCTCTAACACCTTCATTACTGTCTCAGCAGAACAACCAAATTCTGCATCCTCCGCTTCAAACATTGAATCTTGCAGCTTGGCTAATCAATTAAATCCCCCCTTAGCATCCCTCAGCAAACCTGTGATGGAAGTCATTTTGGAGGCGAGAAGACCTAGTACTAGAAAATCTTATGCTGACAAATGGAAAAGATTCTGTGCCTGGAATCAATCTCAAGGGATGAGCACAGCAGTGCCCAATTTTCCTCAGATTTTGCAATACTTAACTGAGATGCTTCACAAGGGCCTATCTTTTTCTTCCATAAAAATCCATGCCTCAGCCATTTCAGCTCACTACAACACAGAACCCCCCCCCCCCAACTCATCCTCTACTCAAGCAGTATCTCAGAGGGGCCAAAAACCTAAGGTCACCCAGGAGAGCTCCAACCCCTGCCTGGGACCTTAACTTTATATTGGAGAAACTCGCGCTACCTCCTTTAGAGCCAGCTGCTACTGCAGACTTAAAATTTCTTTCCTGGAAAACAGCCTTCCTTTTAGCAATCACTTCCGCTAGAAGGATTTCTGAATTACAGGCCCTTATGGCAGTGGAGCCTTTCATCATCTTTCATGTGGACAGGGTGTCACTCAAGACCAACCCATCCTTCATGCCCAAGGTGGTATCCAGTGTGGCTCTTAATCAGTCCATTCATTTGCCAACTTTCTTTCCCAATCCACAGAACAAGGGGGAGTGGATTCTGCATTCATTGGATGTACACAGACAACTTAGATTTTTCTTGGACAGGACTAAATCTTGAAGAAAATCTGAACAACTGCTGGTAGCATTTTATACAGGGGCAGAGGGAAAGGCTATTTCAAAGCAAACCATTTCCAAATGGATAAGCCATTGTATTCATTTCTGCTATAAGCACCATGGAAAACCTATCCCCCAGAGGATCAGATCCCATTCCACCAGGGCTGCATCTATTTCTACAGCATTTCTCAGAGGTATTCCTACCAGGGATATTCTAGAAGCTACTACCCTGGAGTTCAGTTCATACTTTGATCAAGCACTATCATTTACCAATTTTCTCCAAATCCAAAGCTGGCTTTGCCACTGCTGTTTTGCAGGGCCTTATAGCCGGTCCTAATACTGTATAAATCCATCCTCCCAACCTTAGCTTTGGGAATCTTCCCAAATGTAATGACTGCAACAGTGAAACATGAATTACATAGTACAGTTGTGTACACTAACCATAAATGTAGATGTTCGAGTGTATTCACTGTTGCTGTCCTGGATGTTCATCGTGCATACAGCTGCAGTCATAACAGATGGGTTCTCCTGCCGTCAGGCGGGTCCTCGGTCGGCCGAATTCCAAAGTCTAGGTCCGGTATCGGTTGACGTCGCTTCTTCCCTGACGTCAGTGCGACAGGGTTATAAAGGAACCAGCCAACGCCATTTTCTCCAGTCTTTCTTGCCGCGCGGTGCCCGAAGCAGAAGCAGTTTGCAAGTGCCGGTCGGCCAATTCCTGAAATTACGAAAATTTTGCAACCGAAGTCTTCTTGAAAGCTAAGTACCCCGTTGGGGAAACTTTTCTTGCCTCAGACCGATGTCAGACAAAGTTAATAATTGTATTTCATGTGGGAAGCAAATACCGCATAAGGATTTTCATTCCCTCTGCATTCCTTGCTTAGGCCCAGACCATGACGTCTCGGTCTGTCGTTTTTGTGCTACATTCAACAAACGCACCATTAAGCGCCGGGCGGAGTTCGCCCAGCACTATTTTGGCAGAAAATTTAACTATATTATGTCGTCGGATACTCCGACTCCAGTTTTGTCTAAAAAACGCAAAGATAAGGACTGACACGAGGTCCGCGGCCTCTACCGACACCACACCAAAGCCAACTACAGGTGGTCCGGTTCTCAGCGAGGCGCCTACGCAGCCCCTGCCTACCGACGACACTTCATTGGCGGTGCATTGGCGGTGTCTTCTGTGCCCCTCCTCGGCCCACACCCCGACTACAGATACCGAAGCCACTCTTGGTGGTGAAACTCAAAATGTAGACAGGTCTGCCTCCTCTCAGGGTGTCTTCAGACCTTCCTCTTCTTTTTCCATCAAGGCTTTCACTAAGTCTAAAGCAGCCATGCATTCTAAGAGCCCAGCTACACAGGGCCCTTCTCCAGGCCCCATGCCTAAAAAACAGATGCTTAAAATGGCTGAGGATTTAATTACTCTTATCAGGGGTTCTCACCCCCCCCCCCTGGACAAAAGGCCCAGAGTGGAGGAAGAATCCCCCTCCTCTTATTTCAGAGCACTCGGATGAACAGGAACATTCTTACTCCTCTTTTGAAGATTCTGATGCAGAGGAGTCCATTCCCTCTGTCTCCCCTCCAGAGGATTACTCATTTGGGGAAACCTTGCATACCTAAAGGGAGCACTTCCACTGGGAAGGCCAAGAGTATTCAGATTCCAAGAAAAGGGTTAGGGATTTTCTCTTGCTACCTCAGCACAGGCCTCTGGCTATACCTCCTGTCTTAGACATACTAGATGATGTGTATTCGGAGGCCTGCCTTAACCCGGATTCTTTACCTCCAGCCCCAGTCAAACCTGACAGGTACTACCGGGTTCATGACTCTCACCAATTTCTATACAAAAGCCATGCGGCTGACCCAGAAACTATTTCACAGGGCCCCAAGGGAATTAAGGCCTCCACTGCTAAAAATCCTTTACCTTCCGAGAGAGATTCCAGATCTTTAGAAAGGTGGGGAAAAAAGGTATACACCTCGGCCACCTTAACCATGAGGGCATTAAACTGCCAGTTCCATATGTTAAAGTACCAACAGTTTCTGTTATCACAGTTGAGAAGCAAAATGTCACAACCTGAACAACCAGACTTGAAAGAGTTGCAGGATTTGATGCATAGTGCAGAACAAGTGGGTAAACATACCTTGCAATGTGGTTTTGATGCTCTAGAGGCCTCATGTAGAGCTGCTGTTACAGGATCAGTCATACGTAGACATGCCTGGCTCAAGGAGCAAACCTTACCAGATCATGTCAAAGCTAAATTACTAGATGCCCCTCTACAAAAGGATGTATTATTTGGTGTTAAAGCTGAGGAGGTATTAAAGAAAATGGAGGAAAAGGCTAAATCAATGCAAACAGTGAAAGATTTTCTACAGGTACAACCTCCACGTTTCAGTAGAAATTGGCCCTCCAAAAATTGGTCCTTTCCAGCCACGGACAGACCCCAAAGAGGTAGATACAGACGCCCGAGGGGCAGAGGGCAATCTCAAGGATCGTTTAGATGCAGACAATGGCAAGCTCCTACACAAAGAGGTGGTGAGGGTAGTTCACAGCCATTCAGAAAGCAAACCCAATGACTTTCCCCTTTGCATGCCAAGCAAGGCCCAAATGGCAGCACCCTTAGGCGGAAAACTGGCATTATTTTCGAAAAATTGGCATATTGTCACAAAAGACAAATGGATCCTGGACATTATAAACAGAGGCTACAGATTCCATTTTCACACCCTTCCAAAAATGAGAGGCCTGCCAAACCTGCCACACAATCAAAGGGCAGAGGCACAAAGACAAATTTCAGATCTCATGGACATAAAAGCTATTCAAGAGGTACCTACTCAAGAACAAGGTCAAGGTTTTTATTCCAGACTATTCCTGGTACCAAGGAAGGGAAAAGATTGGAGACCTATTTTGGACCTATCCATCCTAAACACATTTTTACTCGTACCAAAATTCAATATGCTCATATTACAGCAGCTTCTTCCCATGCTGGGCAAGGAGTCTTGGCTGGTAACATTGGACCTCAAGGAGGCATACCTGCATGTCCCAATCAGACAAAATTGCAGAAGATACCTCAGATTTCTTGCAGGTTCAACCCATTATCAATTCTCTGCATTGCCCTTTGGCTTATCTACTGCGCCTAGAGTATTCACAAAATGCCTGGCATCAGTAATTGCCTACTGCAGACTTCAAGGGATACAAATATACCCATATTTGGACGACTGCCTGATCCAAGCGGACAGCAAGCACATACTTCTGAAACATCTGGCTTTTGTAATAATGTTGTTGAATTCTCTGGGATACACAGTCAACAAAAAGAAATCAAGGCTAATACCCTCTCAGAAAATAATTTTCCTGGGTGCCAACTTGGACACAAACACCCAGATGGCCTACCTCACGCCAGAGAAACAGGGGCAACTAACTCAATACTTCAGAAAACTAGCAAATTTCACCAGACTGACTGCAAGGAAAATCCTGCAGGCTCTGGGATTCATGGCATCTTGCATCCTACTAATCCCATGTGCAAAGCTGCATATGAGGAAACTTCAGTGGTACCTGAAAAACCCTTGGTCTCAACACAGCCACAGTTTGGAAACAATATTACCACTAATTCCATGTCTTCAAAAGGAATTTCTGTGGTGGGCTCAAGCATGCCAAACAAACACAGGTCTCCCATTCTGCAATCCTCAAGCAAATCAAGTCATCACAACAGACGCCTCGGGCTACGCCTGGGGGGCGCACATGACAGATCGGTGCATTCAGGGCAAATGGTCCCAAAAAGAAAAGCACCTTCACATCAATCAAAAGGAAATGCTAGCAGTAATAAATGCTATTATAGCTTTCAAAGACCTTCTGCTTCCAGGTCAACTGTTGATAAGGACATACAACACCACAGTAATGTGGTACATAAACAAACAGGGAGGAACCCATTCATACCCCCTATGCAGGCTGGCCATGTCACTTTGGAACATGGCTCTGGAATTACAAATCGAACTTCAAGCACAGTACTTGCCAGGCAAGGAAAACATGCTGGCAGACAACCTAAGCAGAAATATGACAGATCCACACGAATGGAAGTTGCATCCTCAAGTTTTTACAGTGATAATACAAGCATGGGGAAGGCCAGACATAGATCTCTCTGCCTCCCACAAAAATCCCCAATTGACAAAATTCTGCTCAAGGACTTTTCATCCACAGGCCTGGAGAGTGGACGCTCTCTCTTTCAGTTGGACAACAATGACAGTTTATGCCTTTCCGCCTCTCCTCTGCTACCCAAAGTTCTATTAAAAACCAGAGCAGACAGACCAAAGATGATTCTCATTGCTCCAGACTGGCCAAGACAGCACTGGTATCCACTCCTGAGGAGCCTGGCGCATTCTCCACCATGGACCCTGCCTCTAATGCCTCTTCTTCTGACTCAGCACAGCTTCAAAACTCTTCATAGTCAGCTGAAAACACTCAATCTGGCCGCATGGAAGATTCCTTAACATCACAACAGACCCTACTCTCCAAAGAGGTGCAGGATGTCATTTTAGAGGCCAGAAGGCAGTCTACTAGAAAAGCTTACTCCGCAAAATGGAAACGGTTTTGTGCCTGGAATGAGAAAAAGGGCCAGAATCCTGGAAAACTGAATTTACCTCAAATATTACAGTATCTAGCTGAGCTGCTAAGCAGTGGACTTTCATTTTCTTCCATCAAAATCCATGCCTCAGCCATTTCTGCAGAATACAACACTGATCCACCTTTATTCTCTCACCTCCTCTTAAGACAATTCCTCAGAGGGGCGAAGAACATAAAACCCCCAAGGAAACAACCAATACCTGCTTGGGACCTCAATTTCATTCTAGAAAAGCTGACCTTGCCTCCCTTTGAGCCAGCTGCCTCAACAGATTTGCAATATTTGTCCTGGAAAACAGCTTTCCTTCTGGCTATCACCTCAGCTCGCAGGTTATCGGAACTACAAGCCCTCATGGCTGTGCAGCCTTTTATCATCTTCCATCAGGACAGAGTTTCCTTACGAACCAACCCGTCCTTTATGCCGAAGGTGGTATCCAGGGTAGCTTTGAATCAGGCTATCCACTTACCGACATTTTACCCTAATCCTCAAAACAAAGGGGAGAGACTACTGCATTCCTTGGACATCCACAGACAGCTGCGTTATTATTTGGACAGAACAAAGCCTTTCAGAAAAACAGAACAGCTCTTTGTGTCCTATGCTATAAGAAGCTCAAGGGAAGCCAATTTCCAAACAATCTCAAAATGGATAGCCCACTGCATACGCTTTTGTTACTCTTTTCATGGTAAAACTGTACTTGCAGGCATCAGATCTCACTCCACAAGGGCCACAGCTACCTCTGCAGCTTTCCTCAGAGGAGTTCCTACCAAAGATATTTTGGAAGCAGCCACTTGGAGTTCTGTGCATACCTTCTCCAAGCACTACCACCTACCATTATACTCCAAAACTAGAGCAGGCTTTGCCACTGCAGTCTTGCAGGGCATCCTGGCTCCTCCTAGTTCCACCTAGTGCCTACCACCCTTTTCTTAGCTTTGGGATTCTACCCATCTGTTATGACTGCAGCTGTATGCACGATGAACATAGTACAGTTTTGTACCTACCATAAATGTAGATGTTCGAGTGCTAATACAGCTGCAGTCCAGGTTTCCCTCCCTCCTTCCCCTCTTGGGACAGGCCTATTGGCTAACACCTCCTCATACAACCTGATTGGGGTATTCATTTATGGTGTATTTGCTTGCAACTACTGTATTTTGATTATATTGCATTGCTTTATTATATAAATTTATGTATTGCCCTCCTTCTGGGGGCACCTGACATCTGGGGCAAGAAAAACTGAAGAAAATGGCGTCGGCTGGTTCCTTTATACCCCTGTCGCACTGACGTCAGGGAAGAAGCGACGACAACCGACGCCGGACCTAGACTTTGGAATTCGGCCGACCGAGGACCCGCCTGACGGCAGGAAAACCTATCTGTTATGACTGCAGCTGTATTAGCACTCGAACATCTACATTTATGGTAGGTACAAAACTGTACTTTACCCTCCCTCCAGCCCCCTGTTTTTTCTCTTACTATGCCTCTCCTTTATTTTACTACACTTAAAAGCCTTTTTGGTGTATTTGCTTTTGTTTGGAAGTGTATATTTTTGTGTTTTAAATTATTGATATATATTTTGCTCCTCATTTGGGGTCACCTGACATCTGGGGCAAGAAAAACTGATAAAATTGTGTCGGCTACATGTTTTATACCCCTGACGACCTGACGTCATGGAAGAAGGGACAGCAACCAATGCAGGACCCAAGACTTTGTTAATCAGGCCGACTGAGGGCAACCTGCCAGATGTAATGACTGCAACAGTGAATACACTTGAACATCTACATTTATGGTAAGTGTACACAACTGTAGTTTCTATGCATCTGTTTCTGCTTGTTTACCACTAAGTCCTCCTTTAGCTTCCAGAGTTGAAGCTAAACAATTCTTCAAGGGTGTCCTTCATGTCCCCCCCCCCCCCCCCCCAGGAGACTGGTGGCTGTACCTTTGGATCTCAGCTTTGTACTAGAGATATTAACTCAAACACTGTTTGAACCTGCTTCCTCTAGGTCACTCAACTACTGCAGTTGGAAAACAATTCTACTGGTGGTCATTACCTCTGCCAGGCGGGTCTCAGAGTTACAAGCCCATATGGCTTCTCCCCTCTTCTTGTCTTTCCATAAAGACAGAGTATCTCTGCTGACCAATCCCTCATTCATGCCAAAGGTTGTCAGTGAATTGCTCCTAAACCAGGCAATTCACCTGCCATTCTTTCCCTCTTCCCAGAGCAATAGTGAGAGGATCCTGCACACTATAGATGTACACAGACAGCTCAGGTTTTACTTACATAAGACTAAACCCTTCAAGAAAAACAGACAATTTATGTGCGTCTTTCCATCCCAGGGCTCTGGGATTACCTGTGTCTAAACAGATCATCTCAAACTGGATATCCAAAGCTGTTGCCTTTTGCTGCACTCACCATGGTAAGGTTCTCCCTGGCTCAAAGCTCACTCTACCAGGACAATGTCTTCTTCAAGGGCCTTCCTCATTGGTTTGGATACCAACTCAAGTCTAGAAGCCGCTACCCAAACACTATAAGCTTGACTCCATCTCTAGATCCCGGGTAGGGTTTGCCAAGACCAT